>NC_141687.1:787178243-787480743 GCF_964263255.1 Lissotriton vulgaris | reverse complement strand
CCGTATAATAGACACAGTCGCAGAGGCAAAAAAGCTGTCAACAGGCGCAAAGGTGGTGCGCTGTCAGTGCACCCCCGGATAGCAATCCTCTAGGGGTGGAAAGGGGGTCCTTTTGGCCCCCTTAACATTCCCTTGCATGTGGGTGCAGTCACTCACTGCACCCGCCTGCAAGGGGATCTCTAATCTCCTTTAAAAGGGCAGGCAGGTTAGTTGCTGCCTAAACAGTGAAACACAGGGCACCTGTTTCAGAAGCCGCTCCGTTTTTCACTTGAATGCGCTGCCCCAGGACAGGGCAAGAGCATTCAATGTCATGTCAAGTCAATACCACTTTATTCGATTAATTAAAATCACACAAAGTACACATAAACATGCAAAAGTTCCATTCATTATGCTGTATAAAAACATCGTAAAAAGCTTTTTTTTAAAAAATCATCATTAACAATCTATTTACTATTCAATGTAATAGGGCACACTTTCCCTGTATGCACCTGAGACACCTGTTTTAAGGTGCGGCATGCACAAACAAGGAAAGTGTTCCCCATGTTGAATAGGGCCCCTGGTCTCACCAAAATGAAACTCACACCGCAATGAATGCGACCAGCAACGTTTTGTAATGTTTTGGATTATTTCGTCTGTTTCTATCAGTATAAATGAGGAATCTGAAAGGATTGTGCTTTGACGCTAAAACCAAGGGGTGATGATGGGCCATGGTAGAGGGATTTGTTTATGTCATACATAACATTTACACCCCAATATTTTGGTAGCCACTACGCGCTCTTGAACCATGCTGTGAATAGTCTCTTGCTTTAAGGTGGAAGAGTTCCCCTAAATAATTTAGAAAGGTTCCCTCTTATGTTGAACTGCTCCAACTAACCGAGAAAACAGCAGAATTATCACTCAAGGTACACAACTCTCAGTAGCTCTTGATACATTTGACGTTAATGCTAGAAAAAGCAGAGCTACATTTCCAGGTACAAGTACACGTTTAGACATCGAGCAGCAGTTACACCTTCAGTTACACAGTTATGTGGAATGCCTGATAGTTAGCAGAACAGTACAACCAATACTGCAAATATTCAACATTCTTTTATATATTTACATGTGGGAGGGAAAATGACCTTTCTGTAATATTTTTGCCTGAAACCTACGCCATCATGTAGCCTGTACAGTCCTCTCTTCGTCGCAGCACTCAAATGTGTTGTGACTACCGTTGGAGACCACTGGCATACAATTATTTATTGTTACAATCAACGTCAGTACTTTATAAGTAATCCGTTGAAATATAAAGTCAGACATAACTGCTCTGTTATTGAATGCTGTAAGAAGCAAGCATTAAGAAGGAACTCTGGGTCAGCGTGCCTGGCTGTGTACCAGAAACATACCTGCCTTCTCTTCTTAATTAACACCGTTGACTCTGTAAAGAAGCAAGAGCTTCAAGGAACTATGATTAAGGATGCAGTTTCTAGTAGCCTGAATACATCTTTTAATCCCGCTATCAAAACATTTGATTTAGAAGGGAAGACTGGGGCAGAGAAGGCGGTCGATTTTGCTGTTCCAGACCTGGAGGGCCCACGCTCCAATAGAAATGCAGTGCTTATTTTGAGCGGTGGTTGGCACTGTGGGGACACCAGCATTCAATTTTGGGGACCCGCACTCATTTTTCTGCATCAGACATTTACTAAGAGCAAGAGAAGGAAAAACACTCACAGCAGAACGACAGAGGAAGAGAAAGACGGAAAACCCGTTACACATGGAGAAATCAAGGACCTGCAGGAGTGACACAAATTGGCAGGGAATGTCTGGGAGTGAATAGAGATGGATTTCGGATTATGCAGGTGTGCAGATATTTAATTGTACCGACCACTGGCTTCTGAGCAGATCTTTGGGCACTGGTGCTTATGTGTTTTTTACAAGTTAACCACTGTTCTTCTATCTGTGGCTTCTCTTCTTTCTTAGATTAAATTGACAGTGTTTCTCCCAATCCATGCAGTGAGCCTCAGAATTGTTCAGTGCCCTGAGTTCAATGTTGACACCCATCTTGCACTAGAATATCACAGTTTGGATGGCTAATCTGAGTTTCGGGGTGTCCCGCGGTCTACATAAGACCATATTCATAGAGGTTTGTGGTGAAAAATCATGAACCAGCGCCTGCATTATTATTATTATTATTATCATTGCAGTTCATAGAGCGCACGGCTACCTCCAACGGAAGTGTCCAAGCGCTAACAGTGGGTGCAGAGTGGTAGTAGCTGGTAAGAATAGCTCTAAGGTAGGCCAAAAAGCCAGGTCTTCAGAGTCTTCCTAAATAAAGGTTCTGATTTGGATCCGCAGTATCCCAGCAACTGTTTGATTACTTTCTTCTGATTCCTTCCCAAGGTCTACCATGTGACCCCTTTTCTATTTCATGCTAGAAATGTTAGAATGTTGAACGTTCTCCTTCTGATAACCATGAAAGTTGCCACATCTGCGACTATTACTGTGGAGTGGTCAGGACAGTGATGCTTTAACTGTGAAAGGACAATGGTCAGATTTATGTAAGGCCATCATCTTCTCTCAATTAATGATTAATGGGAAATTAGATAAACCATAGGTTGCTTTACATAGGAAGTGACTTACTGCCAACAACCTTGGGTCAATCATGCATGAGAAAGTGATCCCCCCATTCCACATTCTTGTCAGAAGTAGTAATTACTGTCATAAGACTTTGTACCTCAAATCCTGCGTAGTCTAACCTCACTATATTATAGGATTGTATACAGGGAATCTCCTAAAAAAATAATTCTAAATATACATGTGCATGCTGTGTTTACACATAAATTACTGCTGTATTAGCTTGTGTTCAAGCAGTCCACTATTCTGATATACTTGTTTTTTCTGAACCATGCGGTGACATGTCCTTCTTATCTATAGTAAACAAAGATATGAGGGAGAGATCTTTCTTACTTCCATTTACATGAGATAGTTTTACTGTAGATGCTGAGAGGATAAACATTATCAGTGCATACCTATTGTCTCTTCCAATGCTTTCTGCCAATGGTGTTCAATATTGGCCAAAATAATTGTGATAAAGCATATACATACATACTCATCACCCTTACATGCGTATGCATCATGACGCTACAGTAGCCTCTGTGTGATGACATACTTGTGTGTGCTTCACCATGCATACTCAGGCATACTGGAGTGGTAAATTAAGAACATAAATAAATGTGCACATTTCAGAAAGAAGTGGCTGAGTAGCAAATTGCCACTACAGAGCCCTCCTAAAAGGTAAAAAAAGAAAATATATAACAGAAATTGACTTGATGAGGTTGGGGAAGATAAAGTAAAGGCCACAACTGGAATTTGGCAGGGTTTGGGGGAGGGATCATGAAAAACACAGATGAGACCAGGAGGGATGGGTGAAGCAGCACATGAACTGACAGGTGTAACAGATACACAGCAAGTGTGTTGGTTAGGGGTACGAAGGGAAAGCAGCTAACATGATAGAAAAAGAGAGCAATACAACACCTGCACTCCAATAGGATGGTAAAAGTAAAAGTTAATGGATTTTCCCTCAATGTAAAGAAGTGGAACGATGCAAGTCATCCTATTAAAAGTATGGCAAGAAGCTATACTCCAGGGGAGGGACAAACATAAGAAGAGGAAGGAAAGCCATTAAATAAGAAGCAGAGAAATGAGATTGACAAGAAAGCCCACCAATGATAAGCAGTGTGCTAATCCAATGCCCACTCAAAAAATTGGTGTTATCCACAATAGGTATTTTGACGAACAGCTAAAGTGGTCTATGAGTTAGACTTAAAAAAGACAACTATTAATAAAGAAGAAATTCAACAGAAAGTTCAATTTCAGAAATTCAATGTAAAAGTGTCAGATAAGCAGAATGTGTTTACTAGTTAGAAAGGAGGGCACTGTTCCATGATGACACAGTAAGCTTGAATGATATTGAGTAATTAGTGATTTAAGGGCTTTAAGTGGTGTATTAAATTAGGAGTCAAAGAATAGGGGAAGAATATTAAGCAGTACTTTTTCTGAGATATTTTAGGATGCTTAAACATTGTATTCATTAATTTGAAAGAGATAGGGCCTTATTTAGAATATGGATGATGAGATACTCCATCACAAACATGGTGGATATGCCACCTGCCACATTACAAGTGCATTATTGCCGATGGTACTTTTAATACGGTGGATGGGATTTCAGCCACTTTTGTGATGGGGTACCCATCAGAGAAGCTCTAAATAAGGGCCTTAATTCTTATGGTGAAAGGTTACCTCTAGAAATGTGACACATTTTCAATACTGGACCCTGGATTTCCCAAGTGAAAGGGAATAGTAAGGAACTGCCCCAGACTGTAGAGTGAATAAGTTAATTTGATCCTAGTGTTTGTCCCAGGAGGCCTTTAAAGCTTGACTTTGTCCTCAAGAAAAAGAACATTTTACTATGGCTAGCAAAGATATATATACAATTTTCATCAAACCCCTCACCTCCTACATACGGTGAGTCTGTCAGAAATGCTAACGATTAGTAATGAAGTTAGTGTAATTTAAACACATCTTCAAATAAAGGATGAAAAGTCAAACGGATACATTGAAAAGTAAAAAATATTAAGACAAAGGTACTCAAGGAAAAATCTGTGGATGGTTGCCTTATGCTCATGGGTGATTTCTACATTAGGGCTCTGGGGCTGTGTCCCTCTGAAAATTCCTAAACATTTCCTTCAAATAATGTTAATTAGATTGATTTATTTAGAGATAGGATCATATCTCCAAACTAATCGATGTATTTAAGTCTGGGCTGTCCCCCCACTCTCTGAAGCAAGAGAAGGAAGCCAGGCAGTATTTCAACTTTCTACAATGTGAAGCATGACGTAGGGCTAACCTTTCTAAAGCCCGTCATTGCCATTATAGACTATGGTTGTATCCACTCTAGGCCAGTGACACTGTCAGAGACATGGTTTCGGGCCGCTGAGTCTTCATTCCTGAGGTCAGACATCTGTCATTCACAGGCATCTGTGAAAATGTTTATGAAGGAATTAAACAGATGTCAAAATATTTGCAAGGCAAAAGTAAATGAAAATAAAGTGCTTAAACGTGAGGGAGTGCTGTCTATGTTCCGGGGTGGGGAAGTGCGGGAGATGTGAGGAAGTGCATTCGGGAGAGAGTGAAAAGAAGGTGCTGAAGAGGAACGATGCGGTTGAAGATGTGCAGATGGACGAAATATGCTAAGAAAAATGCCATACATATCTAACATAAAGCATACATCATTGAAGGCCAATACTCCTTCCACATGCATCAATAATAATTAATTCACAGCCTCACAATTTCAGAAGTTAAACATTTCCAGTATTAATTATTTATAACAAATCATTGTTGTTACTCATTTATCTTAAAGAGCTAAGAACCACTGAAAAAGCAGATAGTACTGGAAGGTTTTAGGTGTGTGTCAGTTGTTGCTTTACATATCTGGATGCAGTAACATCTCAAGTCGGGTGGCACACTATGGGAATCAAAGAAATGTATTTGATATGTTCCCTTTACAAGGCCCCCAAGTTTTTCATCCCACTTAAAGACCTGTCTGCACATATTTCTATATGACTGATTGCAACCAGCTGCTGTGGATGCTTCTTGAAGCTAGTTAGAGCATTTTCTTCTAAAGTCAATGCTGAATGCAGTGCAATACACTGGGGAAGCACACACTCTAAAGAGATAGAAGTTTTCATGCTGTACTATTTGCAAATTGCAGTAACTGTTGAACATATTAATGCAGTACGATATGTGGCAGGTTGTAATGTGTTTAATATCTCAAGACTATACGTTCCCACTGCTTTACAAACCTTTCTTGTTCACAAAATTAATTTGCTTTAAAATGCACCATATGTCATTTTTTTCTCGGTAGGAGAACTTCCACTGGCCCCACGTTTGCCCATTGTGCTTACTCTTTGCTCGCTGCACAAATGTCATACCCAACTCTTACACCACTTTCAAATGTGACCAGCCACCATTGCTTATGATGCTACGCTGGTGACAGCTGAGGGCTGAAGTGATGAATAAAAATAAAAATGCAGGCACATACACAAATCATATTGATCACACAGATTGTTCAAAGTAATAGGCGATCATAATTTGCCTAGTTTAAGATTGGTTTAATCAAGTTTTTTGTTAAGACACAACAAACTAAAGCTATACATGTGATAGCAACCCGATCAGGAGTAAGGTGAGATGCTTAGCTAGGCACATAGTATTGATAGAATTGTATTACATGGACCAGTACATGAAGTGCTTTAAAAGCATCTCTGCGGATGAGAAAACAATGCCTGTGAGAGACAAGATGTGGTATAACATAAAATATTCATGGAAGCACATAACTGTTAATATGTTTTACAGAGGTGAGATGCATTAGACCATGGCTCCGAGTAGAGTGCAATAACATGCTTCATCAACAGTATAATAGAAGTAACCTGTTCTGGTATTTACATTTTACCTGTGAATATAACATTAACTAAAGAACTCATTCACAAGCAGGGTTCACTACAGGCTGGAATTGTCAGTGACATCTCCGATAGACAGATTTTAAGTGTTATGTGGAGAAACATATATTGAATAGATAGATGCAAATGATTATCAGCATTCTCTCCCCTCAGCAGGGGCAGCAAATTACCTACTTACACTTCACATTTACTCTGGATATTATTATGAGCCCTTATTAGCTTAATGACTATTTAGTGATATAGTGTTGTGATTTTTAAGGCCATACTCAAGTTCCGCAATTACAGTGAGGAAGAGGATTGTTAAAGGTGTGTGTGGCAGCTAAAATTGATTCATAATGTGCCTATGTCTGCATAATAACTGTAACAGGAATAGCCACTTCTCTTAAGTGAATCTGATTATTCCAAATGTATATGGTACATGGGGCCTCTGCACAAACTGCGCTTTGTAGTTTGTCTTATGGTACTACAGTAGTCCTACTATTGTACTACAGCATGCTATTCACAAACCTACTTGCGAAGGTGTCTGCCACTGCTTCTCTTATCTTTTTTGTCAGATATTTCTGCCCTGAGAGATGAGATGTCTGCAGATGTAAGTAAATGTTTTATTTGAAAATGGGACAGGGAGAGTAGCTGGAAAATGGGCAATGTTTATTACTAAATGGGGGAGGTTAAGGGAAGAGTAAGGAGGGGTTAAAGGAAGGGTAGTGAGTGACCCACCCAAGGTACACACCCACAAAAGATGAAAGCTAATGCTATTTACAAACTGCCCTAGTATAATTACCAGAGCCAAAAATGACCTACCCAGTTGTAAATGTACTCCAGGTCAGATTCAATACCTTCAAAGTAATATTTTTAATTTGCAGTTATTAATCCTGTAACTGCTTTCATATTGTTCTACAATTAACATTTGCATTACTATTTAACATGAAGTATTTTTTCTATTTTTGAGAAGGTTTAATAGACTTTTAAACTTTTCTCTATGCTTTACCTTAGGAAGAATTCTATCCCGATTCCCGAGATGTCCGCCAGTGTACAGAACATCAATTATGGTCATAAAGTCACTACGAGTAGTAACTCTATGGTCATATTTGCTGTTTTACTGACTCCACCCCCTATTTTGGGACTGGGGACATGTAAGTATACACATTTGAGTAACTTTGCCCTTGCATAAGTGGTCAATAGTCAAAAGTAGTAAAGTTGCTGAAATGTGTAAGAGCTAATTTACTTGTAGCAAATGTATACTTGTAGCTTTTCCTTTGTAAGCAGCCCCCTGTATGAAAGCCATTCTCTAACTTCTTTATTACGGTCAAGTTATGGTTCTTTAGTCACCTGTAATAAAAATATATATATGTCTGTAAAAAGTTAATACAGTTGAGTTGTGATGTCATAATTTCGGCAGTCGGCAGTTGAGTTGAACGGCCAATTACAGAGCATAATAATAGCTACAGTTTAAACAATTAAAAAAAGATGGATTTTCAATCTTCTGCTTTGTTTTTCAAAACGGTGATTGGCATAAAGAACATATTTGGTATGCACCTGTTACAACGCATTTTTTACTCCGCACTACCATTACAACGCGACTTTTACAACGCATACCATTACAACGCATTGCGCTGGGGGGCGCTCTAGGATAGGGAATAAGTATACTTTACTATCCAACACCTTCCCTAGGGTCCACGGGGACTGGAGTTAGAATAGTAAATTATACTTACCACTATCCAGCACCCCAAAGCGCTATGCGTTGTAATGGTATGCGTTGTAATGGTCGCGTTGTAATGGTAGGTAGTTGTAACGGTATGCGGAGTAAAGTCATACATCCACATATTTATGGCAACATATTTATTTTTTACTCTATGGTTCATTACAGCAAAGATATAAATCACTACATGTTTGAACACATTCTGAACTACAGCATTTTCTCCGCTAAACTGATACTAATATAGTTTTTGCTACAAATTAGTAAATGCTCTTTGGTGTGTGTTATTTTCTACTATAAATTTTGCTTTTATTCTTCATGTTTGCGTCCATTATCTCTTTCATATGAAAAAACAAGACATTTGAGCAAAGGGTGGTGGTATGACCATGCATAGGAAGGAATAAAGTATCCCCTGCCACACATTAAAAGGCTAATGCAAGTCATCTTGGAGTTCTAGTTACCTTATAAAGGACCTTGGCCTTCTACCTTGGTCCTCTTTATGGTAATGCAACTCCTCAGTGTCTTGAAAAATCCTTATAATGAATGACAAGAGGTACTTTATCCCATATTTATTGAGGATCATTGTAAGAAATTGGGTTGTTGGTTGCCTGGAATGTGAGCCCTGGTCAAGCAGCAACCATAATCTTTGTCAGGGGGATGCACAAGCCATCCCTAAATTAACCTATTCTCAAGTCTTTGGTAGCTTGGAGCAGTTAGACTTAACTTAGAGGTAATGTGTAAATAATTTGTGCAACAACTGAAAAAGTAAAATAGTGGAAACACCACACAAAAAGGATCCCATACCAACTTAGAAAAAATAGAACTTTCTATAATAAATAAAATAAGACCGTAACAACAAAAAATCCAATCAGTAGAACCAGCGATATACAATTTTAAAGATGTTAGTAAAAATAGTGCCAAAATGCACAAAGCATCAACTGTGGATATCTGATCATGCTGGACTGAAACAAAGTCACTAGTTCAGGCCCACAGGATGGAGCGTGGGCTGGCTACAAAAACCCAGTTAGGCCTTCTGAACAAACTACCTTCAATCCACAAACTACCTTCAATCCTGGTTTACAGTGTGTTGCAAGGATCTGCATCGAAGATGTGTCACACAGTCAAAGCGATGTGTCGGTTCCAAGATGCAGCGAGGCTGCGTTGCAAGCCTTACAATCTCATCAAGGATCCCATCAACGGTGCCAGCGATGGGAACTCCAGTGTTGAGAATGCTGCACGGAGTCGAGGCAATTCGTTGGTTCTAAAGAGCTGTGAGGCTGCGAGTCAGAGTCCATTGTCGTGGCTGCCTTCGAAGAATGATGTAAAGGCCTGCTCTGAGGATGAATCGTGCAGTGGCAGTTCTGATGGGCTGCGGCGGTGATGCGGATCTTCGTGACAGGTCGAATCCTTGCAGCAGCAGAGATGCATTGGTTCGGTTTGTGTTTGTGCAGCGCAGCAGAGGAGATGCATCAGTTTTGCTGGATCCACAGAGGCTGGCAGAACACCTTAAGCTCACTTTCAAGGGTCCAGGTCTTAGGTGGCAAACCTTGGCAAGGTAGGCTTACAGATGTCCGAGTCCAGGTGCAGATGCAAGGTTGTTGAAAGCCTGTTGTGTCCCTGATACATCAGTTCTGGAGGCTAGTCAACTATCCCTTGAAGTCATTTTGGGTTATGGGTTGTATTGATGAATGTTTTTTGTAAATGTTCATGAATTATTGTATTGATGTATGAAAACTTGATATGACTATATTGTGTTCTTTTTCACCATTTTTTTTAAATTCAAGAAAAATAGTTTTAATAATAAGGTAAAATAAAAATACCTGATCAAACAACTGAAGGAATGTGTATGGTCTTCACGCTAATTCAATAACTTGCATAAATTACTAAGGTCCAGGTTACCCCTCTTTTTTTGTTCACAACTTTCTAAAAGTGACATTTTCTGAATTGCAATTGTAATTGTAATTTAAAATCCAACTTGACCATAAATTGTGATTTTAAATTAGAATTCAAGTGACATCAAACATGAACTGATGACCTGTTTCCATTTGGAAATTATACTTATAAAATATATTAAGGTAACTCCAATGTTATCCTAGAGGAAAGGTAGGCCTTGCAGTGGGGAATTTAAGAGTTTTTCACTATCCGGACATGTAAAACTTAAGCGTACATGTCCTACTGTTTAAATACATTGCAGCCTCCCTCATAGGCTGTTCAGAGCCTACCCTAGGAGTGACTTATATGTATTAAATTTGGAAGATTTGGGCCTGGCAAAAGGTTTATTTTAACTATGCACACACAGGTTTTGCAATGGCAGACCTGAGGTATGTTTACAAAGCAACTTAAGTGGGTGGAACAATCAGTGCTGTAGACCCACTTGTATTATTTAATTTAAGAGCCGTGAGAAAAAGTAGTGCCAATTACTAGGGACAGACAAATAAATTAAATATACCAGTTAGATATAAGCCAATCTAACATGTTTTAAGGAGAGAGCACAAGCACTTTAGCACTGGTTAGCAATGGTAAAGTGCACAGAGTCCTAAGGCCAGAAAATTAATTCAGCAAATAGTCGGAGAAGGAGGAAGACAAAACCTTTGGGGGTGTCACTGCAGAGAAGGCCAGGTCTAACAATAACGCTGTGCATGCTCTGGGTGTGAGCTATTGTTAATTTAGAGAAAGCGTTATAGTTTTATGGTTAATTGATATAACAATAAGTGGTGAATTTCAGCGGTTTTGTTAGTTTGTTTATTAGTTTGAATTGGTATGTTTTACTGACATTTTCCTCTAGGTATAACATGCCCCTAACCTTTATTTTTTCAGTGAAAATTTATATATATATATAAATATATATAAATATATATATATATATATATATATATATATATATATATATATATATATATATATATATATATATATGAAGAAAACAGTCCAGGTTCTGGATAGATATCGGAACCAACGGTCGGGACCTCAAAATACCCTGTAACCAGCAGTTGACACGAGCCTCAAAAAAGTAAATCCTCTTTTTTTTTGTTTATATATATATATATATATATATATATATATTCAATGAAAAAACCATAGGTTATACTCCATATATAGTTAGGAATTAGCATTTACAAAACCTTATTTTACTCGCATAAAACCATTGAAATTCCATATATAGTTAGATGCGCTAACTATATATCGCGCACCCGCAATCCACTGCTGATGATGTCACATATTACATCATTCATGACATGGTCAGTGACATCACTGATGACATCACTGATGACATCTCAAATGACATCATCCAGTGACTGTATGTTTCTGTAAAGTTAAAATATCTCTTACATATTGAAGAATGAGTGGATATATAAGTGTGTGGAGGAAGGATTTAGTAGGTGCATGACTGACTATATGAGGGAGTGATTAAATGTGTCTCACTGAGTGCATGGGTTAGTGACTAAACTGTCTTAATTTGTGCATCATTATGTCTGTTGTTCTGTAAACTGTTGCATGTGTTGATAAGTAGCTATATGAGTAACTATATGGGTTATTGATTGGTTGCCCAAGTATTTGTATGGGAAACTGAGTGTGTGTGGGGGTGGCTGGGAGGTGTGTGACTCTGTGCATAGATGTGTGAGCAGTTGATACACTAGATGTATGGGTTCAAAAGTGCATGTGGAAACAGCTGTATGGGCGGTTGACTGTGTGCATGAGTGTATTGGTGAGTGAATGGATATCTCAGTGCTACATGTCAAAGTAAGTACATATGTAAAACACAGTACATGTGAGAGTTGACATATATAAATAACTGTGCATAAGAGCCAGTGAATGTGTGAGTGGCTGTATGGATCATTGTGAACTTGTATCAGGGATTGTATAAGAGAGTAAATATGTGTTAGTATATGTTTGAATAAGTAAAGTTTGTATAACTGTATAGTTGAGGAAATGGAGGTGTGATTGATTCTTTGCATGACTGACTAGGTGTTTGAGTAACTCAATGGATGAGTGGCAGTCTCTGAGTGTCTGTTTACACTGATTGTATCTAAGGTTATATTAGAGTCTGAAGAGGTTCATCGTATTATCACATGAATGATATCATCAGTGATGTGATCAGTCATGTCAAATGAGATGTCATCAGTGATGTCATCAGTGATGTCATTTGAGATGTCATCAGTGATGTCATTTGAGATGTCATTTGAGATGTCATCAGTGATGTCATCAGTGATGTCACTGACCATGTCATGAATGATGTAATATGTGACATCATCAGCAGTGGATTGCGGGTGCGCGATATATAGTTAGCGCATCTAACTATATATGGAATTTCAATGGTTTTATGCGAGTAAAATAAGGTTTTGTAAATGCTAATTCCTAACTATATATGGAGTATAACCTATGGTTTTTTCATTGAATTTCAATGGTTTTTTGAAAGCTAATATTTCTATCTGTAAAATGTATTTTTCTTTAAATCATAAAATATATTGTACATTTTTTTTATACAATTTAAAAAAAAAAAAAATTGTTCCGCTCCTAGTCCGCGAACTGGTCAGCTTCCCGTTAGCTGAATTCAAAGCCGCGACTTGGTGCGCGAGCCGGTAATCGCTCCTTAAGCGTGACTGTTACGTTATCATGACGTTTTGCGTTGTCGCGTAATACGTTGTCCGACGCGCCAAGTTAGCGGACTCGAAAGCGGATTGGATAGCGGCGCAAAGCGCGAAACGTAAAGACAGCAGGTCATGTGACTCGATAATAACACTTTTCATTAGTTCATTTCACTTTTGGTTTCCTAATGATGTAATACTAGGTCATGTGATCTAAAATTAACACTTTTCATTGGTTTAGAACTTTGGCTTTTCCCAAATGATGAAAACCCCTCCTTCTTTCCTCACTCTGACTTTCATCTTGATGAGAGAAAGACCTTTGTACAATCCAGGGAAATGGCTTCTGTTGTAGCTTCTGGTAGTGTTCCCCCACCACCACCTCCACCTCCTCATGGAAAGAAAGGACCACCAACTCAACCAATCTTTCAAGAAGAGGAAGAGCGGGAAGAGGAGGAAGAGTCTGAATATTTGCCTGAGGAGCCCAGGAGATACAACAGGAAGGAAAATTTCATTTGGCAATTTTTCAAATTTCCACCAGAGCAAAAGAAAGTGAACGCCAGGTATGTCTTTTGCCGAATCTGTGACGAACGTCTTTCTAGAGGCACGGATAAAAAATATAGTTATGGGAATTTCACTATGCACAGACACATGAGCAGGTGGCACCCAAATAACTACAGTGCAGCTCAGCTTCGAGACGAACAACAGAATTCACCAGCAATAGCCAGAAGATCGGTTGTGCCAGAAGTTACGGGACCTGAAGCAAGGGAGCTGATCCCAAATATTCAAATGGACATGGGGGAAGTCAAACAAGTTTGTATGAGGTGCAATCAAACATTATGCTACCGCGAAAGTAGTATAACTCTTATCATTAGAGCCATCAAAAATCATGTATGTCCAAAACGCCCCAAAAATAAATTCTTCTTTTTTTTGTTGCTCCTGTTGAGCCCTCTACGATGAATCATTTTTGTTTCCCCCCCTCCCCCCAAAAAATAAAAAAAAATACAAAATGTTCAGAAAAAAACAAAAAAATATAAAAAATGTTCAGAAAACTAATAAAAAAAATTTAAAACAACAAAAACAAAAAAAAGTTCTTTTCAGAACTACCTCCCCATTATTAAAAAAAATTGGTAGAATTCTTTGAACTCTGCCAAGCTCTATTTCTATTAGTTCGCTCCCAGTTCGCTATCCGGTACGCGAACTTTGAGCGCACCAAAATTTTTTTTTAAAAAAAAAGGAACAGTAAGTATAAGGAAAGAAAACAGACAGCTATGTTACTATAAAGATAGCTATAGGGAGTAAAGAAAAGATACTGTGACCCGCAATTCACTTCTGATCATGTCATATATTACACTATTTTTCACATAGTCAGTGACATCATCAGCAGTGGATTGCGAGTAACAGTTTTTTTTGTTTACGTCCTATAGCTGTCTTTTTTGTAACATAACTGTCTGTTTCCTATCCTTAAACTTACTGTTCGTTTTTTTAACGAGATAACAGATATGCCCAATTATTACATCATTCATAACATAGTCAGTGACATCATCAGCAGTGGAATGCAGGTTAAAAAAGTAGAAAACATTTACCTTATAATTCTTGTTAATTTTTAACGAAAATTTTTCATACATTCAATCTGTAAAAGAGAGAACAAACATTTCCAAAAATATTAAAACATGTATTTAAAAATTAGAAAAAAGAAGGGAAAAGGTTCAAGAAGAAACACTTTTTAAACAACTTTGACACTTATATAAACCTCTACTTCTCTACGACCCCTACACAATCCTAAATATATTTATTTTCAACAAACAGTATCTTCATGCTGATGAAATGAGGCCTATTTTGAAATATGATGCTTCTTTTGCATTGCTTATGTCTCACAATAGTGATGCCATAACAGCGCAAAAGAGATGTGAAACCATCATAAAATTGTGTCTAACCTTTAAAATGATTATTTTAGGATGCAAATAAGATGTGTGCTTTCAAGAGCTTTCTTTGAGGTGAGGCCTCTTTTCTTTTTTTAAAAAAAAACAGTACCCAGAAGTACAGCACTGTAAGCATTAAAATTGACACTTACAGAAGACTCAGCTTACCCATATGTACCTCACATTTCTAAATGTATATCATAAGTACAAAAACCATAACATTAATTATACATGTTAAATGGTTTATTTTTGCTGTTCTCAGAATGTATCAAATTTCACTTAAATCAGTGACTTGAAGGTATTCATCATATAACAGCGGGTAAAAAAAAACACAATCAAAATGACTGTGTTTAAAAAACCCATACAACCTAAGAAATCTGATTTCAAAACTCCTTAAAATTGACTTACTTTCAATGACGTCGAATGATCTCCTATAAACAGCATCCACTCTGTTGTGCTATAAATATTTTCAGCCCGCCACTTTCTGAAAGAAAACCTCCATCGATACGTAAAATATGTTACATAGAAAAAAAAACTTCTCTCATTCTATCACATGTTTCCACTAGGCCAAATCATGTTGCCGCGATTCGCAAGTCTTATATTTCTTCCAATCAAATCCCGACATTTTCTATTTACGCAACTTTCAAAAATAAAATATTTGAGATTATTTTCACAATCCTGGACTACTAATATCTTACTCTTCTTTGTCACTCATGTTCTCCTTTTCCTATGACACTGATACTGCTTACTATGAAGCAGACCTACTTGCATCAGGTTTATATAGTTGGATTTTTAATCTAGACAGCATTGCAGACTTACATTCCCTCTACTTAAAATGTTGGTTTTAAAAACACCAGGTAAGAATTTTTAAGGTCAAACGGCAATTTTTTTTTGAAAGTTACAACGGAATCATTACAGAATGACCAGCCGTTTCCAGACTTTAAGTAAGCTGTATAATGTCCTGATGTTGTTGATGGACCTTCATGATAGATAATTGCTACAGTTACAAAAGTCCTCCCTGATATTGACAGCTGAGAAGCCACAAAATTTTTTATTAAAGTTGACAATTTTGATCCATCAGGCCTACATCGTTGGATCATTAAAATGACATACTGGCTATATCTACGTATAAATAATGTTGACATCATATCACATTTACATTGGCTACACTCAATGTTGTGATCCGCTGCATTTACTAGCTTATTAAAGGACACTGATTTACTGTCTGGCAAAGTTAAATATATAAATCTTTCTGAATCTACACTAGTAGTACTTGATACCATACAGTTCTCGCAGTCATGCTGCCATTGATAAGAAAGCCCAAACAGGTGATCTACATCTACACCCTCATCTTGCAATACATCAAGCATATACATTAAAAACTCCTTACAATCTTGCTGATTATTTTCAGAGAAGTCTGTTTGACCTGAACATTCATCTAACAGATAACGAACTTCAGACACACTTTCTACTTTTGTTCGATCAGTGCTACATTTCTCTAACACAGAATTCAACAAGCAGCATAAACTTTGCTCCGAATTGAACACAATCTGTTCTTTTAAACTCTCTAGTGAAAAGAGAACATTAACCACTACATTTGCATAGCAGTTGACACCAGAACTGTTTTCAAATTGAAAACCGACAACATCTTCAACAGAATCCACTTTCTTTCTGCTAACAACTTTCGGTTCATTGACTTTTAGTCTTTTTGCAACAACCTCCCTACTATTACTGATATTTCTACGTTTCTGGCCTAGCACACGTTTCTCAAACAAAGGATATTGAGGCAAATGTGGCGCATACTCTCTTCTTAACCTATTGTATTCCTTAACACAATCTAGATCCGCACAAATGTTTGTGACATCACAGTCAATCAAGTACAATCCCGATAAAGTTCTAACTCGTGACAATGCCACATATGCCATACCCTCCTTGAACACAGAACTGCCAATATTCACCAATGCACAGTCTACACTTAAACCTTGCGATTTATGGATTGTCACCGCATATGCCAAGCAAACAGGAAACTGTTTACGGCGAACATATAAGTCTTTAACAAGCAAAAACCTAGCAGAACAACGACCAATTTGCTGTACTTCCTCAATGCCATCAAATTTAATTCTTAAAAATTCGATTCCATCTCTATTTTTGTATTTCTCCAAATCAACAACATTACCCATTGATCCATTTACTAGACCTCTTTCTACATGTAAATTCCTTCTCAAAATGATTCGGCAATTTAAACACACATTCAAAGTCTTTTCAAAACCCGCTGTTTTAGATATAGTCTTCTCTAATGAATCCAATTTTGATTTCAAATTGTCTGACAAAATAATTGTTGATCCCATGTGCTCTAATTTGTCGATAGCTTCAAGTTTCACAATCTCTTGCTTTTCTAAATTCAACATTTTGTTGTTGAAGATGGCACATTCTGCAAGAGTTGGCATGAGACATATCCCGGACTTCTTCTCAGTAATTTTCTGAAAAATATTCTCAGGCTCAATCTCTTGTTTGGGATATAAATTTGACAGTAATCGTGCATTTAAAGCTTCTCTCCCATGCTCGGTCACTTTTCCAATTCTAATATCTTGTAGAATATTCTTGTAATCTTCATCCTTTGCCTGACGCATATTTTCATGCAGTTCTGCATAATTGAAGTTTAACCATATATTGACGTTGCCAATGCTCCCTAGGCACTTCCTGGTATCTTCATGCGTGAATATTTTGAACACAGGTTGACCTTTTACTGGTGTCAGCTGCAGAAGATCTCCGAAAACAATGATGTGTTTGCCACCAAATAACACATCATATTCAGTTTTAAGTACTTCTTGCATTCTCAAATGCACAAAGGCAAGCATGACATTGGAAACCATGCTTACTTCGTCAATGATAAGTAGTTTCATTTTCCTCAAGACTCTTGAAACTTCACAGCAAGCATCTCCAGATAACTTGTTGTATTATAATTTGTTGTCATGCTCCACCGGCAGCATCAGTAGACGATGCAAAGTAATACCTTTAATGTTATGTGCTGCCAGTCCAGTAGGAGCGGTGACAACACAAGACAGCGATGACTTAGTCCTTTCCTGCAAATAACAAGAAATTGCTTTAATGAGGAAACTCTTTCCAGTTCCCGCTTCTCCACTCACGTACAGTCGGACAGGCTTCAACGACGTACATGAGCACTCTTTCTTCTCATGACTTAATCCGTGCTCAATTTCCTTGGTAACTTCATCATATATTTTCCTCTGCTCAACGTTGAGTTGTTTTTCCAAGTCTTCTAAGTTAACTGAATCCTCCTGAGCATGTGCCATGGCTCTTTCCACTTCATTCATAGCAGTGGCAGCTTCATTTTCGATAATAGGTCCTCCAAGTGGATCTTGACTCAATGAAACAGAACTCTGACTGTCCTGAGAACTGTCTCTGGCAATCTCGGCTGCAATCGTTGCTTCCTGCTCAATTTCCAAAGTTAGCATTTCTTGATATTTAGGAAAAGCAGGACATTCTATGGACTCCTTGGCTGCATTAAAAGAGTCTTCGTAACAGAGGAAATCTCCAAGCAGTTCCTCTTCTGCACGCCAAGGCTTGAAAAGTTGCAAAAGTGCTAAATAGAAAAACTCCTTTCTTTCTGGAGATTCACCACTCAATTTTCGATGGTTTACTAATTGGCATTTTCTTTGCTTGACCAGGCATCCCTCACTTCCAATTACAGCATACACTCCTTTCTCAATATCTTCTTTGATGTTCCTCTTGAATATATAATTTTGGAGAACCTCATATAGACAAACATTCTCAAGGTGACTGCTTCGATTTGGATAATATGTATCCAACATGTTGGTCTTCAAAATGTCGGTACTGTTTGGCTCCTTTTCCGCCAAATACTCAATTTCCCGGACAGGTTTTAGAACTCGATTTCGCGTTGCAGCAAGACCAAGACTCGCCCAAACGATACTCCTAGATTTGGCATAGAGACTTGCTGAAGACAATCGATCTGAACATTCGTAAGCTCCGATTTCTCGATGCGACAACATCTTCAGACTGAAACTATACAACTTCTTGCTGAGGCTCTTTTCATGGGATATGTCCTCCCACATATCCTTCAGTTCTGTCTTTTCTTTTTTGGTGATGTAAGATGTCACATACCGAGCCACAGCCATGCAGTTGTCACCCACAAACTGTATATCCATGTTAGCATTCCACATGGACAAAATCACTGGGTTGTAGTCATTGATGTACTTGGACTCTTCGTTCCTTTTCAAATTGTATGTATTTTTGGGTGATTTCCTCGTCACATTATGTCGTAGTGAAGACATCAAACTGTTCACTTTTCCTTTAGAAATCACCGGCCGTGGAAAGTTGAAACGACATTTGGTGTAGAACTTGTCCTTGTTTCTGAATTTACGACGACAGTACTTTCCACAACGATGGCTTTGGAAACGTTGAACTTGTTCTCTTAGGCTTTTCTTCTCCGTTGCATTTGGAACAGCACACGTAGAATACTGTTCTATGAAATTCATCACTAAGTCATCGGGATCTGTTCCAAATTTAGGAGAATCCTTGATCCACAACAACATATGTATATGAGGAGCACCTCTTGCTTGGTACTCCTTTCTCCAAAAGAAATCCAACACCTCTCCAAGAGGTGGATTCTTCTTATTTGTGATGAAAGACATCATAGCTTCAAATTTATGATTGAAGTACCTGCATACATTCACAGGATCCAAAGAACACAGTTCTCCAGGTGTCTTGAATTCAATGTTTTCAATATTTCCATTTGCTTCTCGTAGAAATTCAAGTAAGTCTTCCCAGCCATACTCGGCACAGCTCAGAGTGAGGAACCATGTCGGAGTTCCTAAGTTCCTCAGCATACATTTTAAATCACCATGACGACGGTACCAGTACTCATTAGTACCACGCTGACACGCCATGAGATTAATTAAGTGAGAATCCAAAATACTATCTTGGACATTAACTTTATGCATAAAGTCTCTTGCCGAGATATTTCGCATCTGTATACCACTTTTCAAGATGTGGTTCACTGCATATGACAGTCCAGACAGATCGCTTTCAAACAGGAGATGAAACAAATAGGGAATGCATTGACGAAACCTAGGATCTTCTCCATACAATCGTAAAGTCCGGTATTCAGACGCAGGAATTTGATGAGTTCGCTCATCATATCTTCCTCCTCGACCTGTGGGAAATAGCTGTGGGAAACACCGAGCTTCCAAACTTTCCTCCCAAACACTAATGGGACTCCCTTTGGCTTGTTTCATTTGAAACAACTCAATAGCATTCCCCATGACTTCCTTGGAATGCAATGGATGAACACTATAATGTTCATATATTTCTTCACTTTTAGAGGCCTCTACTTTCTCAATTTGCCCAGCACACAAATCGCTATCCTCTTCATCACTTACTTCCTCTTCTGCAACATACACATTCTTATAATACTTATTATTTTTCTTCAAATACACTGTTGCCTTTTTGACTTTCCTAACATCCACTAAATCTTGCCATATTTTCTTATTCTTTGTCGGAACCCCATTAACCAAGATAACCAGAGGTTCCTCTTCCACTTCTTCTACTCCAATTGTGTTAATGTTTTTATTCAAATCTAAAGGCAAATAAACAACTCTTCCCTTTAATCCTCTCTGTAAATCTGCTGGAGGCAACTTCCCTGTCTTTGGCTCCATTCTTACAATAGCCTGAAAGGGATGAATACTTTGAATCAAAATAGATTCATAAGTATTTAAATCCTTCAATTCAGAAGGAATCTCAACCAATTCAAGATTATTATGAACTGCCCTAGCAGGCATCTGGTTTTGGTTTAATTTATTACAACAATAAGTACACACACGTTGATCCGATCCCAAATCAAAATAATTTTCTACCATCAAGTATGTGGCAAAATCCTTCCATTCACTATTATTTTCCCTTTCACTTTTTGCATATAAATCCACTACCTTAGTCTGATTCTTATAATAAGTACGTCGACAACAAACACAAGTGAAATTAGGCCTCTCACTTGATTTCATCTGAAACGTGGCAATTTCCTTCTGAAAATTATCTGTACTGTAAACCTGTACATTATCTTCCACATTACTCTGTACTTCAGGGTCAATTTGAACATTCTCATCTTTACTACTAAAGTAACAAAACTCAATTTCTTCACAAATATTCTTCACATCTATTTCAGAACCATGCAAAAGAGCAGCACATAATTGTTTAAGCATAATTGCTGGACTCTTTGCATAATACAACATTCTCACTAATTTTCTCACTTTATTATGATGCACTGCTAGCATCCTGAAATGATGAAAAACACTCTGGCATACTCTACTGGAAAGACAAGCCAGTGAATGACCACGCAAACCTGTTATTTGTCTCACTCTGCAAGGATCTAAATCTTGCAACAACTTCATTTTCTGCTTCAAACTTTTCTTATTAAATGTCCGTATAAAATCACAAAGCAAATTGATGGAAACCTGTCGCACACTGCAAATAGAACTACACTTCCAAATGTACACAGGAGCCTTAGGACGTCTTCCTAAAACCTCATCACTTAGCGCCTCTTCTGTCTCTGTTGTCAAAAGTTTTTCTTTTTCAACTGGACAACCATCCTTCACTTCATAAGCTCGACCACTGATGCCAACTGCATGCACCAAATCATTATCCTGAAAATAACTCTCCTCATTAAAAAATGCCTCAGAACTTGAACTATGCATCCATTCTCCGGAAAAAACTTCACAAAAGTTGCTACGATTTACTACTCTCTTCCATCTACTGTTTGTTTTAAAATCAGAAATTACCTTGCTTAGTTTCCTAATTCTATTGATTACCAAAATAAACAACTTTCGCTTAATTTCAAAAGCATGATCAATAATTTTCTCGACATTTTTCTTCTTCTTATAAAATGCCGCTTTCTGTTTGCATTTCTTAATATTTCTTAATAAATTAACTATTATCCGATTACGGAACATTCGTTGTCGAATGTCCCTAAACTGTTCTTTCCTTCTACTATCATGCACAGAGTTATCTCTTCCTCTACCAGTAACATTTTTCATGGGTCTTTTCTTTCCATTTAAATTACTCTTCTTTTTCTGAACTGAAACATTTGGGCGAGAAATAGTTTTTTTACTACAAATATTTTTTAAGAAAGACTTTGTGCTCTTACCCGGAGCTTTCTTGGTGTTTTGATAAGTATTTAGGGAAGAGGACTGCTGCAATAAAACATCACCGTGCTGTCTTTGACGTTTTCGAGCCTTTATAATTCTATTTTTGGTAGGCATTTTCCAAACTATGAAAGAATCTGCAGTTGAATCTGTTGAAAAATATAATAAAAAATGTTAATAACCACTATTACCAAACAGTAAATGAATAACAGTCATCAAAAACTTAATGCCCTTCTTATTATTTAACATAGCAAATCAAGGCATATGACTGAGTATGATGTTATTTTTCTTTTTTAAATGGAAAGCGTTCTTCATGGTGCAAGTTTCTTGTAAATACGCTCCCACCTGCGAAAAGGAACTTAGCAATGCAAAGCTGCTTGGGTCCCCAGTGTCTGTCAACATTCTAAACAGTCCGGAGCGGCCGCCATCTTATCTCTCGGTAGGATCGAGAGAGAAGAAAAGGTGAAAAACGAAGGGGAAATTTAATAAAATGGGGCAAAGTATACCCCAGTTGACCCCCTAGGAATGTTGTTGGAATTTTTTAAAGGGTCCCCTGAGGAAAATAAAAAAAAATATATTTTTCACGATAGAACCGCTTCCCAAACACCGAACTGGTCCGCAAACTGCACGAGAATACGCAATTTTGTGCGTCGTTTTAATTAAATTACTAGGAATAAGGAGGTGCGGGAGACGTATCCTATTTCCTTATATTTTCTGAGAGTGGCTGAGGAGTCTCATATATGTTGATACATGTGTTCCAGCGGCTGTGCGTGAGCTTTTTTTAAATTTTTGCTGCGTGACGTCTGTTAACGTTCGATTCGAAGGAAATCAGGAAGTGTTGACCACCAATTTCTCAGTGCGATAAAATCTTTTGAGATATATTATCAAGCCTGTGCGCTAAAATTATCGCCGATAAAGCGGCGACAATGGGCTTGATAATATACTCTGTGAAATTCCAATCGAAGCCCATTTTAGATGTCTTCACATCTAGCATGTACTTCGATTGGAAATCCATAGAGCATATTATCAAGCCCATTATCGCCGCTTTATCGGTCGTTTTCGGCCGATAAAGCGGCGATAATTGAAGCGCACAGGCTTGATAAAATACCACATTGTTATAAATGAATCCTTATTGAGACACAATGTCTGCGCCAATTTGCCTTTTTTACAATGCCACAATTTTGTCGTGCACGGCAGCCATTTTACATGCCAGGCTGGTCTCAGCCTATCACCTAGCCCTGCGAATGTAGGGAAATATTATCAAACCTGTACACTAAAATTATCGTCGCATTATTGGCCGAAAACGGCTGATAAAGCGGCGATAATGGGCTCCATAATATGCTCTGTGGAAATCCAATCGAAGCCCATGTTGGATAACATGGCTAAAAACTACTCAACACCATTGTTTGGACATTATTAACATGGCTATGTAACTCCCATAATCAAAATTTAAATTTGCCAAGCACACTTGTGTTACTGCATGCCAGAATGCTACACCGAATATGTAATTACAATTTCGCAAAGTAACAAAATCTATTTCTATATCACTACAGACAAAGCCACAATTTAAAAACACAGCTTTCTTCAACATTTTCTCCTTAGCGATAAAAAGCGGTAGCAATGCATGAATATCACGCTGAAAAGTCAGCGATATTCATGCATTATCCTGCAAATGCTCTTAGCCATGTTATCCACCTCCTATTGGATAACATGGCTAAGAACTGCTCGCAAATGCGAAAAAAAACGGTCGCAATGCATGAATAACGCTGAAAAGTCAACGATATTCATGCATTATTCAGCAAATGCTCTTAGCCATGTTATCCACCACCCATTGAATAACATGACTAAATACTGCTCAGAGCCCCATGAGGAACGCTTTCCATTTAAAAGAGAAAACATATCATCATAGAAAAGAATCGTTTTTAAACACAGCATATAAATCAATTGTATACCTGCATTCAAGAAGAAATGACTGAAAATGTCCTTGAGACACACGAAAGCGTTTTCTGGAATACCCTAGCACCATTTTTCCGACATTATTAACATGGCTATGTAACTCCCATAATCAAAATATAAATTTGCCAAGCGCAGGTGAGAACGTATTTACAAGACACTTGCCCCATGAGGAATGCTTTCCATTTAAAAATGAAAAAATAACATCAAAGACACTCAAATGCCTTATAAATATGACCCAAAACAACCTATGAAACTCTATCAGTACATATCCAAAATTTAATTGTTTTCAAAATGGTTTTTAAAAACAACATATCTGTTTCAGCTTACATAAAAGACCATGGAATGCGCTTCATATACAACAATACCTTGAGTTACTACATGCCAGAATCCTACACCGAATATGCAAATACAATTTCTCAAAGTAACAAAATCTATTTCTATATCACTATAGACAAAGCCACAGTTTTAAAAACACAGCTTTCTTCATCATTTTCTCCTTAAATCATTCTATTCTATATCTAAAATAAATAAATCTTTTCTCACCTTAGCAAATACTTTTTGAGTTTTGAAAACAGTCTCAGAAATACACCAAATTGTCTTCAGCAGAAGAAAAAGGATGCACTCCAGAGGCTGCAGCTATTGAAAGCACAGAAATACAGATATTCATTTCACATATCTCTCATATTAGCCAATCATAACTCTTCCCTCACTTTTTCCAAATCAAAACCCTTCCCCCCCTCTGCCCTGTCTGCCTTTTTTTTGCTTAGCAACGACCTCCTGAAAGACCTCTCATGTTTGCAAGTTCACACAACAATGTTTCAATTGAACTCTGAACTCTCAGTGCACCTGCGTATCCAGTGCAATCTTTCATTAAAAGTTTCTTCCTTGACCATTGAAATTACATGTTTCAAGAACACATCCATGCACCCTAACTTTCTGTTTTCAGAAATGGAAATGCGCCAATCACTGCTAATGAATAATTAGCATTGGAAATCCACAGTTTTTTTTCTTTACAAACTCCTACTGTTTCAACTGCCCTTTCATAACCACACTTCATCTGACTGCAGCACAACCTTCTCCCACCATGTTTAACGTCTGGATTGTTGGACATAGTTACATCCACTGGGCTCAAAGGTATGCTGACAACAGAAATTTACACAACCTCAATTTACAGGATGTGGAAATTAAATGGTTGGGCCAAAGAGGATTAAAATGTCACCAATTGATACCATTGGTGAAAACCTTTATGCATTTGCCAAAACCTGACCTCTTAATAGTGCACTGTGGAGGAAATGATTTAGGCACTATGACTGGGGTTGGTCTGGAAATGCTTTTAAAGGACACCTTTGAGCAATTAATGGCACTTTTTCCTCAAACTGCCTTGGTATATTCCAATATATGCCAAAGACAGAAATGGAGGTGGTCCAACCAATTTGGTCCACAAATTGAGAAAGCGAGGAAGCATGTAAACAAATCTGTTTCAGCTTTCATGAGAGACCATGGAATGGGCTCCCTGTACAATAATAACTTGCGTTACTACATGCAAGATATCTACAGAGGAGATGGAGTTCACTTCTCAGATGAGGGCAACAGAATTTTCATTCTGAATTTAAGACTGTGCATTGGTACCTACTTATAAGTACCTAAATGGAACATAAACCCAAAAGCTCTTCTCAGAGCTACCCTTCATCTGATCACTCACAATTAATACTTTTCTCTAACTTATTTCTGTAATTTTCAACAAACTACGCTCAAAGAGCGCTACCCGGTACGCGAACTGGAAGCTAACCGCCCAAAATTATTTTAAAAATGTTTTTTCTCCGCACATATGGTCCTCCTCAGCCACCCTCAGAAAACCTGGGGGGTCAAAATACTTGTACCGTGTCCCCTTCTACCCTTTCTGAACATTATTTAACCTCCATTTTATATGTTAATTCGACCGAAACACAAAATGGTGGACTCCCGTTACGCTTCTAGTTCGCGGACTAAACTGCTTCCCGGGAAGCGGCCCAAAGAAAAGGTGGGAAAGTAATTCAAAGAAAAAGGACTGGAGACACTCTCACCAAATATAGATTAACTCATACTACATAACAATCCCTTTCATTTTCACAAATTTGATTGAAATTCCATTTAGCCATTAAGCCTGTAGACCTCTCTAAATACCTTGAGGTAAATTACTTCACAAAACACATCTGAACTGTTGGAATTGACAACCAATGAAAATCTTACTTTCATTTTCTTCTTTTATTACCTGATATTTGATTGGTTATATACCTGAATATATATAAAGGAAGAGAAGAAAACACAGCCATTTTGACTGCTACTTCTTGTTGTACATCACATTTCAATACTTACCTAAGACTTCAACTTGTTTCTGAAGGTAAGTTGTTATTTTTAAAAATGAAGTATATTGAACACTATAACTTGATATGGTAGACTTTTTCTGATACATATACACTATCCCTCTGTAGTAGTTATGGATTTAGATAGACTTCTCTGTTATAGTTAGGAATGGAGTTAGGCTTCTCTTCGTTAAATTACATACACTTTTTTATAGTCCTATTTCCACTCTGATACTATACACTGCCAAAAGAAAAATTCACTGATAAAAACTACCTATCTAAAATTAATCCCAACAGTGCCCAATCTCTACTAATATATATTTTTTTATTCAAAATTTCAGGCAAAATGGAAGGCGAACAACAAGTTTCATTTTCAATTGAACTGAAGGAGAGCAGCCAAGACAAACTTGATGACTTTATGGATGACAGTAGAGACCACGAACTTCTACAATGTGTTGAAGCAGTAGACAACCTGCTTCAAAATGAAAAACAATTACACCCTATAATAAATTATGACATTTCTGACAATGAAATGTTAGAAAATTTAATAAAGTATGAAACACAATCATAATAAAAAAATAAATAAATAAAGAAAACAAAAAAAAACCAACAAAAACAACAAATATTTAACATACAGTATTAAAAAAATCTATCATTCTTTTATCCTTATAGTACGCTGCCCAGAGCGCTACCCGGTTCGCGTACTAGGAGCTCACCACGCATAAATAATTTTTTTTTTTTTTTTTTTCCCCCTGCAGAAACCTTTTACAACCTACACATAAAACCTAGGGGGTCAGGGAGGATCTACTAGGCCCCCTTATCGAAATTTCCCCCTTTGTTTTGGCCTCCTCTTATCTCTCGATCCTACCGAGAGACAAGATGGCGGCCGCACCGGACTGTTTAGAATGTTGACAGACACCGGAGAGCCAATCAGCTTCGCATCGCAAAGTTCCGATAAACGAAAAGTACGCGAACCGGATCGCTGCCCGGAGCGCTGTTACAGATATATATCTTGATTTAAACGTTAATTTCTCAAAATCCACTGAAGCACATATATTGAGACCTAGCAAAGGCACATCGGGCTAACAGTCCCTACAATTTTGCCAAGTTTCGTGCAAATCCATTCAGCCGTTCGAGCTAAAAGTGAGGCCAACCGCCCTATGGAAATTAACATGGGAAAAACGCGTTTTGGGACCCCCCTTTTTTCTCGGCCCCCCCTTCACGAAACCCCCCCAAATTTCTAGGAGCTGCTCAGAAACAATATGTGCCATTTTCCTGAAAATTTCAGCCGATTCCGTCCACAAACGCCAAAGTTATTAGACATAGAATTTTCAGAAATCCCATAGAGAAAAAATCCTAACTATATATACCTACTGGCGACCGCCAGTAGGTTATATATATATATATATATATATATATATATATATATATATATATGTATATATGTATGTATATGTATATATATATATATATATATTCACTGAAAAATGAAAAAGCCATAGGTTTCAGGGGCGTTATAGTTAGCTGAACTTTTCACTCGTACAAAAACATTGAAATTCCCCTGTTATAGTTAGTTCGGCTAACTATAACTCGCGCACCCGCAATGCACTGCTGATGACATCACATATTGCATCACTCATGACATGGTCAGTGACATCACTCATGACGTTACTCATGACATCTCAAATGACATCACTGATGACATCATACAGTGAATGTGTGTCTTTCTGAAAATTTAATATTTTTTATATATGTATATCTCAAGCTCGATGGAAGAATAAATGGGTAAATAAGTGTCTAAATGGATAGTTTTTTTGTAAAATTGATTGTATAACTGACTGATTAAGTGTATCTTAGTGAATACAAGGGTTAGCGAGTAATGTTTAAATATGTAAATATCTGTATCAGTCTCTCACTTTGGGTATAAGTGGCTGCATGGGCTGGTGAGTAGCTACATGTATGTCTATTTGGGTTATTACTTGGTTTTTTGAGTATCAGTATAAGTGTCTGAGTGTCTGTATGGTTCGGTGGGGGGTATTACTTAGCACATAGATGCTGAATGAGTGACTCACTGTATAATTTTTGAAGACACCATGTGTGCAGGACTGTATGGGTGGATGAGTGTGTGTATGGGTGTATTAGCGAGTGAATGACTGGCTCAATAGTGTCTTTATGAGTAACTACATATGTTTTGAACTAGTATTTGCGAGTATTGGTGTATATAAGTGAGCATATGTGAGAGTGAGAGTTTGGAAGAGTTCATGTATAAATAAGTATGTGTTTCTATAAGTGATTGTTTAAGAGAGTAAGTATGTGTAAGTTTCTGTAGAAGTAAGTGTGGTGGTGTGTTTATAACTGTATATGCAAGTAAATGGATGTTTGATTCTTTATTAGCATGAGTGACAATGTGTGTGAGTAACTCTATGGATGAGTGGTGGTGTGTAACAGGATTTATAGGTTTATGAGTACATTTGATGAGTGAGTACATGTATGAGGGAATGTATAGAACTATTGGTGATTGACTGGATGTGTGTGTAGATCTTGGAATTACTGAATAGGTGTGTTGTAACTGGTATTGGAATCTCCATTTTTTCCATGTAAGTTTCTATTTTTGAGTGTGTGTATCAAAGGTTATATTAGGATGAGAGGAGGTCTGCCACTCTATCACAAGGATGATGTCATCAGTGATGTCATTTGAGATGTCATCAGTGATGTCATGAGTGAACTGATATGTGACGTCATCAGCAGTGCATTGCGGGCGCGCAAAATATAGTTAGCTGAACTAACTATAATGGAGGAATTTCAATGGTTTTGTACGAGTGAAATGTCCAGCTAGCTATAACGCCCCTAAAACCTATGGTTTTTACAGTAAATTTCTAAGGTTTTTCAAATGCTAATTCCTAACTATAACGTGCCTGAAACCTATGGTTTTTTCAGTGAACTTCAAAGGTTTTTTAAATGTTAATTTCTAACTTTAACGTAACTGAAACCTATGGTTTTTTAAGTGAATTGCAAAGCTTCTTTAAATGCTAATTTCTAACTATGCCTACAGAGATAGGACATGTGAAGAAAGAAGAAAAGTGCAAGAAGGAAGACGTGCAGAAATAACAAACAGAGGAGTAGAAAGAGGCCTTGTAGCAAATTCATACTGTACCCTCAACTTTTTCAGATTGGTACTGGTGGTAACTGACTTTGACTAACCAGTCCCTAGAGCCAGTGCCATGCTAAAACACACTTAGAATACAGTTAAAACACCTACATACACTAAAGAACACTATGCATTGGGGTACCCCTGTTATTAGCATGACCTCCTCTGTAAGCCCCTAGTATATAATAGAGCAGGGGGATTAAAACGACCTCTTAAAATGCGCCATAGGGCGCGTTTGCACACTGGTGAAGAGACGGTGGTGGCTGAGCTGACGTGGGCAAACACGCCCAGTGGCAGTTTTAATTTGGGGGATAAAGTCCCCTTGAATCCCGAGTGTCCCTTGGGTACAACTAGCCCATCAGGTATCTCTAGTTAGCACCACAGAGCTGCGTTGAAAATGGGCATGGCCTGGACCACCTCTCTGCAACGCAGCACAGTGGCGCTTACTGGAAGCACCTTGTGGACTAGTTGGCCCCCATGGGCCCTCAGGATTGAAGGGTAATTATTTCCCCAACTTAAAAGGCGCCATAGGACGTTTTTGCACACGTCACCTCAGGCCCCATCCCCTCCCTTCCCCAATGTGTAAACATGCCCTGTGGCCATTTTAAGTTGGGAGATTATCTCCCCTTGAATCCTGAGGGTCCCTAGGTGCTACCTAGCCCACTAGGTTCGTCCAGTAAGCACCATTGCAGAGAGATGTAAAAAGGGGTACGGCCTGGACCACCTCTCCCCAACTTAAAACATGCCACAGGGCATGTTTCCACACGTCACCTCAGGCCCCGTCCCCTCCATTTGCCCCTGTGTAAACGCGCTCTGTGTCCGTTTTCAGTTGGGAGATTGAGTACCCTTCAATCCTGATGGTCCCTAGGGTCAAACTAGCCCACTAGGTACCTCCAGTACCGCCACAGAGCTGCGTTGCAGAGTGTTGTAAAAAGGGGTGGGGCCTCTGAACACCTCTCTGCAACACAGCTCCCTGGCACATACTGGAGGTACCTGGTGAGCTAGTTGGCCCCAGGAACCTCATGATTGAAGAAAAATTAATATCTCAACTTAAAATGCACCACAGGGCGTGTGTGCACAATGGTAAAGAAAGGGGGAGGGGCCTGAGGTGACATGTGTGCAAACACGCCCTGTGGCGTGTTTTAAGTTGGAAAATTATTTCCTCCTCAATCCTGAGGGCCCCTAGGGCCAACTAGCCCACCAGGTACGTCCAGTATGCGTCAGAGAGCTGTGTTGCAGAGAGGTGTTCAGAGGCCATGCCTCTTTTCACAACACTCTGCAACGCTGCTCCGTGGTGCTTACTAGAGGTACCTGGTAGGCTAGTTGGCCCCCAAGGACCCTCAGGATTGAAGAGGAATTAATTGCTCAACTTAAAACGCGCCACAGGGTGTGTTTGCACACATATCACCTCAGGCCCCGCCCCCTCCCTTCACCACTGTGCAAACGTGCCCCGTGGTGCGTTTTAAGTTGGGGAATCAACTCCCCTTGGATCCTGAGGGTCCCTTGGATACAACTAGCCCACCAGCTACCTTCATTAAGCGCCACAGTGCTGAGTTGCAGAGAAGTGTAAAAAGGGGCATGGCCTCAGTACACCTCTCCCTCTGGTGCATACTGGAGGTTCCTGATGGGCTAGTTGGCCCCCAGGGACCCCCAGTATTCAAGGGGAATTCCTTCCCCATCTGCAAACACGCCAGGGGGCACGTTTGCAGAGTGCTTCAAGGAGGGGGCGTGGCCTCCGGCACCGATGATGGTCTTTTATTATTTTATTATTTTAGGAAGGGGAGCTGTGTGGCCCCCCTTCTTTTTGTATTTTATTTGCCCTGGGGACCCTATCCCCCAGGGCCTGCCCCATATTTCCTAAAAATAAAAGGAAAATCAGGAAGGGGGCCTAGCGGCCCCCTCCCGAGGCCATAATCTGCTCCCGGGACCCCATGCCCCCAGGCATGACCCTTTTTTTAAATACATTTTTTGGGAGGGGGGGCTCCCTTGTCCTCCTCCTTAGGCCATTTATGGCCCCGGGAACCCCATCCCCCGGGGCCGCCCTTTGTTTATTTATTTTATTTGAGGAGGGTGCCTCGTGGCCCCCCTCCTGGGCCACTATTAGCCTCGGGGACCCCAACCTCCAGGGCTGGCCCACTCCATTGGGGACTAGGGGGGGCCCCAATGTCCCACGGTCCTGCCGGCTACCCGCCTCCTGCGGGAGCCGGAATTGCTTTTCCACACGGGGAGCTGATAAGATAAAGTGCCCCCTGTGGAAAAGCAATTTGCTTTGCAATTTGGAAGAGAGAACAGGTTTCCTGCTCTCTCTTCCAAATAGCAAAGCAGTTTGGCTCCCGCCCTGCCATAGCAAACTACAGTGTCCCGGGGGTGGGCACCCCGGGACACTGAAGTAGCTGGCCCTGTGGGGTGGCGGTCCTCAGTGCCACGACGAGGCTCCAGGGGCCTTATTTATGAAGGTCTTGCGCCACTTTTACGTGACTTTTAAAATGGGAAAAAGACACGCACCGGTGGCGCAAGGCCTTCATAAATAAGGCCCCAGGAGGGGGACGCGCGCCCCACTCCTCATATTGTCAAAGCCCTTGGGGGTGGTGGTCCCCGCGGCTTTGGGGGCCCGTCACAGACCCCCCAATTTAAATATTTAGAGCCCCAGGGAGGTGGCAGTCCCCGGGGCGTGTGGGGGGCTTGAGCCCCCCTACACAGGGTATTTTTGTGGTGATCCCCGGTGCTGCGGGGGCAATGTGCCCCCCGCATTCAAAATTAAATCGAGCCCCGGTGGTGGCGGTCCCCGGGGGGGCATGAGCCCCCGCCACTCCTTTCTGAAAGCCCCGGGGGTGGCGGTCCCCGGGGCTGGTGGGCCTGAGAGCCCCCCCACCTTATGTAAAGGAGCCCCGGGGGTGGCAGTACCAGGGGCTGGGGGGCATGAGAGCCCCCCACCTAATGTAAGAAGCCCTGAGGGGTGGGGGTCCCTGGGGCTGGGGGGCCTCTCTGGGTGCCCTTGGAGGGGCCCCCTTTACATAATAAGTTTTGCCCCTGGGGGCTAATTTACAAAGAAGCGCGCGCTTCTTTTTTAAAAAATGATGGCCGAAATTTGCGCTGGGTGCACGAATCTCGCCATTTTTTTTTATGCTTTTTTGGGCCCTGGGTGTTTTTGTGGGACCCCCTGAGCAGGCCTACGGGGTCAGGGTATTTCTACCCTGCCCCCTTTTTGCTGTTTGCAAGGTTTTTTTTCTGCTGTCTTGTGCCTTGGTTTTACCGAGGCACAAGATGGCTGCCAACACTTCCTGGTTTGGAGTGTTGACAGCCAACTAGCATACAGGGTGCGCGGTTCCTGCCGGCCATAGATATATATGTGATTTTAATTTTGATTTTCTCAGGAACTACTGAACTACTGAACGGATTTACACCATTTAACAAACAGGCACGACTCTGAACCAAGGTCTACCTCTTTGCCAAATTTGGTGTAATTCCATTCAGCAGTTCGGGCTGTAGCTGCGATTAAAGTTTCCTTTGGGAAATTGCATGGGGAAAACACGTTTTGGGACCCCCTTTTTTCTCTGCCCTCGCATGACGAATCACCCTGAGACTTCCAGGATAGGAGCGGACCGGTGCGGGCCATAGGTTTTGAAAATTTTGGCGAAGATTGGTCAACCAGTGCCAAAGTTATTCCAAATAGAATGTTGCGGATTTCCTATGGAAAATAGGTGCAACAAGGAGTGGTATATATATATATATATATATATATATACATATATATAAATATATCCAACAAAAGTTCTTTGCCAAATGAGAGGCCCACACAGGTAAGTTGATTCTGTACTTATTTAATGAAGATTTGCACAGGGAAACAGCTTCGTGCATCGCAACAATTAAATTGTCCTCCCCGATGCGTTTCGTGCCCTGATAGCACTTCCTCATGGGGCTCTGGACTTTCAGGCAGGTACACGGCAGTTTGGCGCCGGCACAACTTACAAAGTTATAACACCCCACCCGGATGGGTGTGGCCACCCGTGTGGCCTATTGGTTCTTGTAGTGCTGCAGCTTTTACTTCAGTGAGTTGTCGTGGCTTGCTTGAAACAATAACAATTAATGAATCCCATGTGGGTTTTGCGAATCACAGTTCGGCCATCTCCTATGCCTCATATGGTCTCCATGACAATTCCCTGTCCCAATGCCAAAAGGCCGTTTGACCTCTCAGCGGGGCTGCACAGAAAGGGCAGCGGGGCTCTTCTCGTGGACCAGGCGGTGCCGCTCAAACATCCAACAAAGTGGCCTGCCAAATGAGAGGCCCACACAGATAAGTCAATCCTGTACTTATTTAATGAAGATTTGCACAGGGAAACCGCTTTGTGCATCGCAACAATCAAATTGTCCTCCCCGACGCGTTTCATGCCCTGATAGCACTTCCTCATGGGGCTCTGGACTTTCAGGCAGATACACGGCAGTTTGGTGCCGGCACAACTTTCAAAGTTATAACACCCCGCCCGGATGGGCGTGTCGTGGCCTATTGGTTCTTGTAGTGCAGCCGCTTTTATCAAAATTCGGCCATCTCATGTGCCTCATATGGTCTCCATAGACAATTCCCTGTCCCAGCACAGGTGCATCTCCTGTCAACAGTTGAAAGAATGTGTTTAAGTCATACAGGCGATTTTTAAGGAATATTTTTAGTTTGTGAAAATAGACACTTTGAAACTTTTCGAGTGAAACCCAGACAATGGATTCCCTTGGAAGAAAATACAAGTTACTGGTAAGTAAGGTTAGAATTACTTTTCAGGGTCAATGCTGGGCTAAAAGATTCAGCACTGGGTTCTCTCCTGATAACAGGTGAATACATTGGAATTTGTTTGTTCGGATGATTTTAGGTGAATATTTCAAAGTTCCAAAACTCCACACTTAGAAAAATTTGCAAGTGAAACCAGTCAATGTTAGCCTGTGGAAGGAAATTCAAGTTACAGGTAAGTATGGGGGTAAGTATGGTTAGAATTACTTTTCAGGATCAGTACTGGGCTCAAAGATGCAGCACTGAGGTTTCTCCTGACAACAGGTGAGTACATCGGAATTCGTAGTTCTGCTGATTTTATAGGAATATTTTAAAGTTCCAAAACTCCACAATGAAAAGAATTTCCAAGGAAACAAAACAATGTTAGCCTATGGAAGGAAATTCACTTAGCAGGTAAGTAGTGTTATCGTTACTTTTTCTTTCTCAGTGGTGGATCCTGGATCCAGCACTAGTGCATCTCCTGTAAACATTTGAAAGAATGCGTTTAAGTCATACAGGCGATTTTTTAGGAATATTTGTAGTTTGTGAAAATAGACAATTAGAAACTTTTCTGGTGAAAACCAGATAATGAATTCCAATGGAAAGAAATACAAGTTACTGGTAAGTACGGTTAGAATTACTTTTTAAGGTCAGTGCTGGGCTAAAAGATGCAGCACTGGGTTCTCTTCTGATAACAGGTGAGTAAATTGGAATTCGTTTTTCGGATGATTTTAGGTGAATATTTAAAAGTTCCAAAACTCCACACTAAGAAGAATTTCCAAGTGAAACCAGTCAATGTTAGCCTAGGGAAGGAAATTCAAGTTACTGGTAAGTATGGTTAGAATTACTTTTCAGGATCAGTACTGGGCTCAAAGATGCAGCACTGAGGTCTCTCCTGATAACAGGTGAGTAAATCGGAATTCGTAGTACATCCAGTAAGCGCCACAGAGCTGCGTAGCAAAGAGATGTAAAAAGGGGCACGGCCTGCACCACCTCTCTGCAATGCAGCGCAGTGGCACTTCCTGGAAGCACCTGGCGGTCTACTTGTCCCCCATGGTCCCTCAGGTTTGAAGTGGAATTTTTTCCCCAACTTAAAACACGCCACAGGGTGTGTTTGCACACATCACGTCAGGCCCCGTCCCCTCCCTTCACCACTGTGTAAATGTGCCCTGTCGCCGTTCTAAGTTGAGAGATTAAGTCTCCTTCAATGCTAAGGGTCCCTAGGGTCAAAATAGCCCACTAGTTACCACCAGTAAGCGCCACAGAGCTGTGTTGCAGAGAAGTGTAAAAAGGAGCGTGTCCTCTGAACACCTGTCTTCAACGCAGCTCCCTGGTGCATACTGATGATACTGTTGGGCTATTTGGCCCTCATGGACCCTCAGTATTGAAAGAGAATTAATTCCCCAACTTAAAATGCGCCACGGGCGCGTTTGCACAGTGGTGAAGGAAGGGAGCGTGGCCTGAGGTGATATGTCTGCAAACACGCCCTGTGGCACGTTTTAAGTTAGAAAATTAATTCCTCCTCAATGCTGTGGGTCCCTGGGGGCCAATTAGCCCACCAGATATACGCCAGGAGGCTGCGTTGCAGAGAGGTGTTCAGAGGCAATGCCCCTTTTTACAACACTCTGCAACGCAGCTCTGTGGCGCTTACTGGAGGTACCTGGGGGCTAGTGGGCTCCCAGGGACCCTCAGGATTGACAAGGAATTAATTCCCCAAAAAGGTTTGTTTGCACACATGTGAACTCAGACCCCGACCCCTCCCTTCACCACTGTGCAAAAGCGCCCATGGCGTGTTTTAAGTTGGGGGATTATCTCCCCTTAAATACTGAGGGTCCCTGGGGTGCAGCTAACCCACCAGCTACCTCCAGTGAGCGCCACAGAGCAGCGTTGCAGAGAGGTGTGAAAAGGGGCGTGGCCTCAGAACACCTCTCTGCAATGCAGCCCCCTGGCACATCCTGGAGGTACCTGGTAGGCTAATTGTCCCCCAGGTGCCCCCAGTATTCAAGGGGAATTCTTTCCCCCTCTTCAAACGCGCCAGGGGGCACATTTGCAGAGTGCAGCAAGGAGGGGGCGTGGCCTCCGGCGCGACGCCAGTATTTATTTATTCATTTTTTAAGAAGGGGGCCTGCTTGGCCCCCCTTCTTTTTATCATTTTCGGGCAGGCCCTGGGGACCCCATCTCCCAGGGCCTGCCCCCTAATTTAAAAAAATAAATAAATAAACAAATTGGGAAGGGGGGGGCCACGTGAGGCCTTAATCAGCCTCCTGAGGCCTTAATCAGCCCTGGGGACCCCATCCTCCGGGGCATGGCCCATTACTTTATATATTATATTTTAGGAGGGGGGCTGCCTTGCCCCCCTCATTATGGCCCCGGGGAACTCATCCCCCGGGGCCAGCCTTTGTTTTTTTTAATATATTTAATTTGAGGATGGGGGCCGCGTGGCCCCCCTCCCGGGCCACCAATTGCCCCATGGACCCCATTCCCCGGGTCTGGGCATCTCTGTTGGGATCTGTGGGGGTCCCCAATCCCCCCTTGGTCCCGCCAGCTCCCCGCCTCCTGCGGGAGCCGGAATTGCTTTTCCACACAGGGAGCAGCTAACATGCTGCTCCCCATGTGGAAAAGCAATCTGCTTTGCTATTTGGAAGGTGTCCCGGGGGTGGGCACCCCGGGACACTGTAGGAGCCGGCCCTGGGGGGTAGTAGCGGACCCAGGGCCCTCGAGGGCTCCAGGAGGGGGGCCGCACACCCCCTCCCACCTTTTTCAAAGTTCCAGACCCCCAACTTACAAATATAGAGCCCCAGGGACGTGGCGCTCCCCGGGGCATGTGGGGGGGTTCAAGCCTCCCCCCCACACAGGTTTTTTTTTTTTATTAATTTTTTTTAAACCCGGGATGGCGGTCCCCGGGGCTGCTGGGGGGGCGTGTGCCCCTGCATATATTATTTTAAAGCCCTGGTTGTGGAGGTCCCCGGGGTAGTGTGGGGGGAGATTGGGCCCCCCACACTTTTTTAGATCAGGCCCCTGGGATTTGGCTCTCTAGGGGGTCAATTAGACTTGAAGCGCGGGAGTCCCGCTTCATTTTTTTTGCTGATCGGCATAATCCGCGCATCCTGCGTGGATTTTGGCGATTTAAAAAAAATAAAAAAATAAATGTTTGGCCTTTGCAAGTTTTTTGTGCCTTGTTTCTACCGAGGCACAAGATGGCTGCCAACACTTCCTGATTTGGAGTGTTGACAGCCAATTAGAATACAGCTCATGCACGGCAGGGTGCGCTTATGGTACGCGGACCCTCCGAGGCCATAGATATATAAATGCTTTTAACTGTCATTTTCTCAGGAACTACTAAACGGATTTACACCATAAAAGCAAAAGGCATGAGTCTGAACTAAGGACTACGTCTTTGCCAAATTTGGTGTAATTCCATTCAGCAATTCGGGCTGTAGCTGCGGCTAAAAGTCCTATGGGGAAATTGCATGGGGAAAACGCGTTTTGGGGCCCCCCTTTTTTCTTGGCCCCAGCTATATAAATCATCCCGAGATTTTTAGGATAGGAGCGGACCCAAGCTGACCGTAAGTTTTGAAAATTTCGCGAAAATTCGTCAACCGGCGCCAAAGTAATTCTAAATAGAATGTTGCGGATATCCTATGGAACATAAGTCCTAAGGATAACGATCTACCAGCGACGGCTCGTGGAGGGAGTTACGGTGGGGCAGGAGGGTGGGGAGGGGGAGGGGCAGGGTGGAGGTTGCTAAAAACCGGCATATGGATAATTGCAGGTAAGTAAACAATTTACTTAATAAAACGAATTTCGTAGCTCGCACAGCATTGCATTTTGCGATGCAAGGCGCACTACGAAATTCGTTTTATTAATTAAATTGTTTACTTACCTGCAATTATCCATATGCCGGTTTTTAGCAACCTCCACCCTGCCCCTCCCCCTCCCCACCCTCCTGCCCCACCGTAACTCCCTCCACGAGCCGTCGCTGCGATCTACTGGTGACCGCCAGTAGATAATATATATACATACATATATATATATATATATCCAGGCTCCAAAGTCGCATCAGTGATCCAGAGGCACTCGCAAGCGGGTGCAGATTCCCGAGACGATACTCGCGGTAAACCCAGAGACCCACTGCGGGTAGCTGTGTGCTATACAAGTACAAAGACATTTACATTTCACATTTACATTTTACGAAGTACTTTTGTCCGAAACGCGTCTGTTACACTTGTTTGTGGCCTAAATAAACCTTTGCCACTTACCCCTGGAGTGCGTGTAACGCTTTCTTAACGGAAGCGATTTGGAGCCTCGACATATATATATATATATATATATATATATATATATATATATATATATATATATATATATATATATATATATATATATATATATATATATATATATATATATATATATATCCAACACAAAAGTGCTCAACTGCTTGGAAGAGCACACTACATATATAGCTCCAAAATCTGCTTTTGCCTAAAAAACCAGGGCCGGCACATCTCGGAATCCACTTGCACTTATTTTATTTAGATGTGATAAGCCATTTTGAATGCAAGGCACATGATGCATAAAAATAAAACAATTACTGCCATGTGCATAAATAAAAATGTCCGAGTGACTCCATTATTAACGTTTTAAGCACACAAGGCATTGAGTTAGTGCATTTGAACTAGTAACCTGCCAGTTGAAATCTACATAGATAGGATTTCAGGTATAATACCCGCAAGCAGTGCCTGGGCCTCACCAGTAAGCACCAACAATTGCACAATTGCTGGGCAAATGCCCATACACACCGCTACTAGGCAAAACAAAAATAGATTAAATTAATCAGTCCATACATGCATTCTCCTCGAAAAGGGTACTTCATTTTCAAAAGGACATGATTTTTCACGGGAGCCCATGGTGTAATGATAATTAAAAATTCAGTGTACACCTTTGCGTTTCAGTCTGCAAAATGACACAGCAGTCACAAGCATAAGGGAAATTAATTAAACAACTGTTGTCCCGTAAAATCATCATCAAAAATTCACATATTGGGATGCCAGCCACAATTCACAATCAATTGACTATAAACGCGAGGTCAGGTTTGCTGTGCACATCCCATTAACTCTTAGCATATGCCCTACATTCCCAAAATAATCCATGCAGTTCAGCAATCTAACACAGCATCGACATCCACTGAATTCTGTGCTTGCGACCGTCCGATAACCAGTTTCTCTTCAGTAAAATAAAGGTGTCTCCAGCTCCCTCTTAGCAGCTAAATGCTATATATATTTTATCACAAAATTGCTACGATCTAACACAATGCATTGTAAAGGTCAACTTGTATTATTACATGAGAGAGAAAAGGCAAACTTGGCATATGCATGTGTGGTAAGCAGTGGCGGCTCGCATAGGGCGTGCTGCAAGGTGGTGGGGTGGGGGAGGGGCAGGGTGGAGGGTAGTAAACTCGGACATACGATGGAACGGAGGAACTTAATAATTACGGGGCAAATTACCAAGCAATAGCGATAATTAGCGCTATTGCTTGGTTAGAGACAAAAATTTACTGCTGAGCTGCAGCAATTTTTATCGCAGATAAACCTTGGTATTACCAAGGTTTATCGCAAATGCGATAAAAATCGGCCGCAATGCATGAATATCGCTGAAAAGTCAGCGATATTCATGCATTACCGGGCTAATGCTCTTAGCCATGTTATCCACCTCCCATTGGATAACATGGCTAAGAACTGCTCAGGGCAGGTGTTAGCTTTTGGAGATATTCGCGTTTAGCGTGAATATCTCCATAAGTTGGTAATAGGAGATAGCGATGTTAGCGACTGTTTCCAGTCGCTAACATCTTGGCACGCCCACTTTGCATGTCATTAGTGATAAATATCACTGACATGCAAAGTGGAGCCCAAGATCGTCGCTATCTCCTACTAGCTGTCGCTAACTGATGTTAGCTACAGCTAGGTGATAGGAGATAATTTTATCTCCGCTTTCTTGGCTTTCAAAGCCAAAAAAGCGGAGGTAAACCCCCTTGATAATATGCCCCTACATTCCTCTGTTCTGTCGTATGTCCGAGTTTACTACCCTCCCACCTTGGCCCTCCCCCGCCCCGCACCACAGCACGCCCTATGTGAGCTGCCACTGCTTGTTGTAAGGTCTTATATTCGTAGTAGTAACATAACTCTAATCCAAAAACAATTTGTACAATTCATATACCCTATTCTTAATACAAAACTTCAAACATCGGGAAAAATGCTTACATTTCTGGTGGTGCAGGATCAGATTTACTAATCTGACTCCAGTCTGAAAAGCATTGTGGAAAATCTATACATAAGGGGATGTATTTATGCTATTATAACATCAGTCTAAGAAATTTTGTAGGAAGTGGACGGGTTGAATGGCACAGGTTTACTATTTTAGCTCCAGTTCACAAATATTGAGGAAAGGGCATTTATTGGCAAAGGGGGACGGGGGTATTCCCTAGTGTTAACTCAGTTCCTAGGACTTGGGGACTAACTGCATTTGCTTAATTTCCTAGAAAACAAAGTCATAAGAATTCCTGAGATTCTCACCAATGGAGCTTCTATCGTAAACCATGGTAGTAACCTACTACACAAATTAGAATGGAATTGTTATGGATTATAATGGATAATGGTCAATAGATCATATAATTTCGATGGCAGTCATTCTCTCCATGAATGACAGACATATTAGCATATTCTGCTTATGATGAAGTGATCTGCAGAACAGCATGATCCAGATGAGATTGCTCAACGCTCATGCAGCTTTAACACAGCCTGTTGTTTGCTTGTAAACTCTATCTTTTGCATAACCTTGCCACTGCCTCCTTCTTTCATTACCCTCTTCCCACACTACAGCATTTACCTGACTCCCTGCTTCACAGCCGTGCATACTGGAGCAAATGTTATGTATTTCAAATTGAGGAGGTGGTTTTGACATTGTACTAGATACACACATTTTTGTCAGATCTCAAATCTTCTGTTGAATTGATGCTTCGACCAACCGATTTTGCGAATTGTTTTTGTAATTTTCGGGCAAGATGCTTTGAAAGTCAAAACATCTTATATTTCTCCCATATACTCCTTGTAAAAGACCCACTACTGATACAATTGTCATTCAATTTATTCCAATTTCCTCCTTTTATTCAGGATTCATAAGCACTTTCTCAAAATGTCCTTGCAGGTAGACTCTCCAAATATGCTGTCCAGTTGTATTTAAGCTCTATCAGCTTATAAGCATTTTTACTTCATGGGAGAATACCTCTAGCCTCCTTACATTTGAATCAATTTCTGTTTGGCACGACATGGTCACCTGCTATAATCAGACATCACTAAGGGGTTCTGCTGCCTAGCTGATGTTCATTACTACATCACCACAGCAGACCAGCCTTCTAAATTAGGAAGATGTGATAATGTGGCCCGTTATATGCAGTCACAGGCGCATGATCCAGAGAGAGCCTGTGCCCCCCCCCCCCCACACACACTATTTATCGCAGTGCTTAGTGATTAGCGTGATTCCAGTGTTTTGAAGGCCATTTCAAATACATACATGTTGAATAGCTGATTCCAAACCTTTGTGGCCATTTTGTGACGAGTCCCTGTGTCAGGGGTATGTGAATATTCACATGACATCCAATGAACCAATTACATTTTCTGAGTTGTATTTTTATATTTATTGTGCTGTAAGGGCTCATTTGACGATTTTAAAGATATTGGGATGAATAAGAGCCTCTTAATGCAATGCCTGGGTGTCTTGATAAAAAGACAGTGTCTATAGTACAATACCCTGAATGTTTTACCTATTGTTTTAATTTCTACTTTCGAATCAGTGTACTTTCTTGAATTTGCTCAAAACTTTAAAATGGTCTTTCACCTGACCTTCTATTAAGTACTTAACTCCCTGTTTTTAAGACCTTTTTAAAAACCTATTTTTATTGTATTGCTTGTAATAATTTAATTTCCACTGCACATTTTAATTTGCTGTCATGTTTAATATTATTCCGCGCAGCGTGCTGTTTTAGACATGATATGCCACACACCATATATCAGTTTTATTCTTTACCCAATCAACATTTTACTGCCCTTTCTAAATTGGACGTATATAATATTGTCCAAAGAGGTCCTTCTTAAGGGTAATTTTAACAAGGGATCTCTATTTTCTTCAGTTTTCATGGAGCTTAACAGCCTGACTTCTTATTATAGACATACATAACGTTTGAAGCTATTGGACTGTACATGGCATGGGGGTGCATCTTTCATGGATGCACACTTAAGCTTTGCTGCAGTATGACATGGCCGACGGAGATCCCGTTTAGGGACCACGTCTATACACCAGACACCAGCCTTTGCCTCTTTGTGGTTAGCTGTGCAATCGTTGCACAATGGACAGGAATACTAGGAGTTATACTTGTGATCGTGCACAGTGTCACTTGATTTTATTTTTAAGCATACAGATAATTCAAAAACCTTATCTGTAGAGAAGAATCAATGAAATACAAAACGAGAAATTACGTACGTTTTACTTTAATGCATGCTTCATACATGCAGAAAGAAACAAAAAAGCCATAGTGCAGACAAAAACATACATTTTAATTACTGTTCATAATATTTTGCATCTGATTATTTTACCATGCAAATGAAGAACGCTTCTCATTCATTAGAGAACCCAGCGGTAGTCAACATAATTAGATTTAAGTGGGGAAAGAACCAAGGCACAGATTCTTGAACCGAGACAGAATGTAGCATCGAGTTATTGGAAAACCACCCCAATCGTATTTATCAAATTTAGTCACCTTTACTTTGGCAAAGGGAAACCTGGCAGAGATGCATTATCAGTTTTACACTGCCTTTTAAAACCAGTCCACGTGCAAGACACCATTGTTACTACCAGGAAACGGACGCCTTCTCTGTGGTCCTTATCAGTAGGGTGTTTATGTCATCCAAGCATTAACTGTCAGACGGGTGTTATTAGATTTACACTTTACTTGTAAGGTTAAATAAAACAGAGACATATCGGTTAATTAAGTTAAATTTAAAAATAGTCTGCATTAACTGGGGGAAACATTCAGATGTATATATTTACAGTATTTTTATTCAGCGGAACTCACAATAAACTCTATAAAGCACTCCCCCCCCCCAAAAAAAAAAAAGTAAATACAGCAAAACTAGCCATTAAAGCAAGAAAGAAAAATAAAAAGGATAGAATTTGACACTGAAATAAATTCTGAAAAGACCTATTTTTAAATCTTTCTGTAAGGACAGGAGATAGTCTATTGCACTTGTAGGAGATCATTTTTGTTTTGAAATTGCAAGAGTAGAGATTTACTCCAGGAGTTTCTTCGCCCTTTAGGTGTAATATGCTCTTGGAGTAGTTTGAGATCTAAAGACGAATGTCTCTGTAAATGATGCATGCCAGTTTGAAGGGGCTTCTGATGATTGCCCATGGAAGTCGATTAGGGCAGGTCTGATGTGATCAGATATTTAGCCCCTTTAACAAGTGAACAGTTGAATGCACAATGGACTCGAGAGAACATGAGGTTGGTTTAAGTAGTCTAGATAATTTAGCATTACCACCATCTGGATGGAAATGCACCAGTGCTTGAACAGCAGCTTAACAAACACCAGTTCTAAATCCTGGACGAAGGATTATGGTTGATAATATAACCAAGAGATTTGGGGAACGAGGCAAGAGATGAAGGGATGTCATCACTTGAGAGTTTCTTCGACCAATTGTTGAACAAGCGGGAGAGAATCTTTGAAGTGAATTAGGAGCAACTCATTTTTGTTAGATTAAGTTTCAGGGGGTGGGGAATACAATTCATAAATTTATTAAGGAAGATTATAGGACTATATCAGAAACATTAGAGATTTTGAGGAACAATTTTATAACTTCAACATATTGATGGATAGCAAAATGTTTGTCCAGTAGCAATGATCCATCCTTATACCTCCCTGTAGACATTGAAGTGTTCAACTGAATGGATAGAGACTGGGGATACAAAGTCTTAAATGAGTAAAGAAGAACATTTGAAATGGGTCTATTGGTATTAAAAATTGTGATGTCGATGAGAGGAAGGAGGACAACCAGTTCTGACCTTGTTTCTCAATGCAAGTTCCACAGAGGAGTATGTTGAGTATGAACCTACGTAACTGCTGTCAAATGCTACTGAAAGGTCCTGTAGAACGAGCAGGTAAATATCATCATCATCAATATGCTGAAGAAGTGATGAAGATATGGATGACTGATATTTCTCTGCTGCTTTTGGGCCAGAATTTAGTTGTTGCTCTCCAAATAAATCTTTCCTTCAGAGCATTTTTCCGAAGACAAGTATCATATTTGTTAAAGGTTTTGAGTAATCCGTGCACATGGTAAATCTAACCCCCTTACCATGAGTGTATATTTTGCCTGCTCATTTTTCCAAAAGCTAATTATCATTCTGAGTTTATTTTCAAACCAATAGACAGGCTAAGAGCGCATAGTAAATTAAGGATGGAGCACAACAAAAAGAAGTTTTATCCAATCCAGAAATTAGGACCACAATGAAGAGTATTCAAATTCATGAATATAACAAACCCATCAAGAACATTGTAAGCTGCCTGAGCAATGGCATGAAAATTGTGCTGGAAAATTGCTGCCCCAGAACCAAAAAGTGGGGCAAACTTATTTAAATTGGTACATAATCTACGCAAATGTCAGGAGCAGTAGTGCTACATGAATACTACCCATTGAGCTCATCATTTAGTATTTGCTCGTGTAACTATCTAGGTGGTCTAAACAGTGGTGCTCTAAAAAATAAATTATGCTATTAGCAAATGTTTCCAGTAGAACATCTGGGAAGCTGGGACGATTTTCGGTGTCAAGGAGTATTCTGGGAAAACATTTATTATTCCATTTACTCAAATGCAAAGGTAGTGCTGCTATTGTAATTGTGAAGTTCTCATGCTAATATGACTTGTATGACGTTTCTTCTCCATAGGACAAAGTATGTTGGTACATTGAAAAATCTTTTCTCCACTCACCCCTCCAATTTTCGGGGTTTTTCATTCCCACCTTGGAAACAGATTTACTCATGTGCCAGACAGAAATTAATATTGAACTTATTTCAAGATGGGAATTTGTCAAGGAAACGGTTGAAAAATATCCACAATTTTACATGTTTGTAGGTATACACAGGCATTCTATGTCAACTCAGACCTGGAATTCCTTATTCCGGCCATCGGAGTAGATTTTCTCCCACTTAATAATATACTTGAGTTGGCTGATATTCAGTGTGAGTAAAACGTGTGTAAATTTACATTTGTGAATGCGAACACAAATTTGCATTACTAAAGCTTGCGATTTGCACAGACACATGGATTATTGAACCGGACCCTACATGTACTGCTCTATTTTAGTTGATAAAAACAATTTCTGCCATGATATTCCTGGCAGAGACTAACTTGATGAGGCCCAACAAGGCCAAAACTGGACTGGCCTTACATTTATTCCAGTTAATAGGGAACATGGTCTGGCAGTTTGAGCTGCACTGTTTGCATGAGAGCAGTATTATTGATTATTTGCATAGGATTGGGGTTTGTTTGTGGTGACACAGCACACAATAATATGATAGATAGAATTGAAAAAGCCCCCGAGTAATATCCAGTGACTTTGAAGAATTCAAGCATTCCACCCATCATGTTTTTTTTATTTTTATTTTCTACGATAAGAGGGCAGGTTATGCAAAGACTCAACCTTTGATTGGTTTACTCTCATCCCCATTATTAAATATGGATGCTGTTATTGGAAATGCATTATACCTCTATTCAGAGTGGAAATACCCTATGCTATATTACAGTCCCTGAAGCTGGTAGACTCTTGTACCCAAACAAATATGATCTCTACTATTGAGTGTGGGCTCCACATCTACTTAACTTGTTTCCCACTGTGTGTGTCAGTTGCTGCCTTCCATTGGTAGTCCTGTTGCTTCTAAATAGTGGTGTCTTAGATGATGATTTTAAGTATGAGTGTGTCTGAGTTTGGATGGCCTAAGCTTGCTCCTTCCTCCTCCGTTATTCCTCCTTGGCTAGTTGTGGAACTGACATGTGACAGGCAGCCATAAGGTCACATGTAAAATGCTTTTTCACGTCCACACCATCTCAGATGCTTGAAGTGAGTTTATTGTTATGGCTATGTCACCTGATCTCTGTAGTACATTTACTATTGGGGAAACATGCTATGTTTCACATGGTCACAGAGGTACTATAAGGAAAGTTGTTGTCCCAGTAGCCCATGTGATACTCATGGAGGGACAGGAGATATGTGCATAGTGCTTCTGGTCTTCGTGTGTACTTCATTTCAGGAGATGTATTTACATTTGCAATTAACATAATCTATACATGGTGGCATAACTAGTTCTGATTGTTCCCCATTCCGACTGATCAGACATAATTACATATTCAAGCCTCAAGGAACTACATTAAGTTTACCTTCGATATGGCTCGTCCCTACTTTGTGTCCTTTCTTTACTGCTATCTTTGATGGAGGAGAATTTCTATAATGTGGTTCCAGTGTTATTGAAGTGAATAGTTTTTCCCCAGAATTCTAGCCATGTATCACTGTAATCCTATATATTTAATAGATGAAGTCTTTCCCATGGATGATGTTTGCACTGACACCAAAGTTTATTAAGAGCGGGGCCTTCAAAAGGGTATGACAGTTCAGTTCCTTTGAATCTCTTGCAGGACTTAATAAAGAAGGTTCAACTTGAAATGGCCCATTTCAAATATCCAACCAATATAGCACCAATTCACAAGGTTTTATCCATGCATAGTCAGCACACTTAGAGTCTTATCACATGCTTGGCTGCCCTCCTGTCAGCCCGCCACAGCCGTGCTGACAGGAGGACGGCCAAGCCCGTAGTGTGCCCACCTGCTGGATTACAAGTGTAATGCATTGCAGGCGGGCGGTGCTGCAGCGGTCTCACAGCAGTGCTCTGTTAGGCTCATAGGAGAGCCTTAACAGCAGAATGCCGCCATGACAGCGCCTACAGCACGTTCCTGCACAGTGTGGCATGCACCATGTCGTGCATGCCACACTGTGCAGGAACGGGGTTGCAAATCCAGAGGGGCACAACATGTGCCCCCCTACATGCACTCCCAGAAGAGGCTGAAGTACCTGTTACGGCAGCACCAGCATATTTCTGGCCCTTTCTAGACCACCTGAGTAGCTGGAGCCTTCATCCTGGCAGAGCCATCGGTCTTGTGGTGATCCGCGACCACGAGTCCGGCGGTCCTGTAAATAAAGCCCTTAGAGATTGTCATCTATTGACTTCTTAAGACATCTGAAAACATTCCATATTGAAAGGCATCAACTTTGCACTCATGGTAAACCTAACCTACATCTGAGCCTTTGTCTTTCAAAGTGAAGAAGGAGGAGGAGGCAGCCTGCTTACATGGGAAGGCCCAAGAAATGTGTATATTTTTATTCCAGCAAAGATTTGCTTCACTTTGAATTGGGATCTGAGAGTGGTCAAAAGTTTAAAAATGGAAAGCTGCAGCACCTCTAGGGGAAGCGTTTTCTTTTCCTGTTGTGCCTCTGAATGAGCTACCCAAATGTTTACAACCTTTTGGTTTCTGTTTGGTAGTTTAGTGGAAGAACTGTTTTCCATGCTTCTCTTGCACTGTTACTTGTGCAGTTGTTCACTCTAGTTTCTCAGATAGCTGTGGTTTTTGCAGCATGCGTATGATATAGAAAAATCCTTTATTTTATTTACTTTAAGGTTTTTGTATAGTACCTCTTTACCATGAGGGATGTCAGAGTGCCATAAGAGCAACCAATAACCCACATGCAGTAGTACACTGAAACATGAGAGAACTTGATAAAGCATCCAGTCTTCAAAAATATAAGGACCAGATAAGGTGAGAGTGATTTTATCTTTGGTGGGATATGGAAGATTAATATAGAATAGACAGGTGTGAAGAAAGTCTGGGAGAGAAGTGTGGAAGGCAAGTAAGCAACTGATGAGGGGTGTTTGAGGGCTTTGAAATTGACACAGATTATTTAAATGTGTGTCTACCAGTGAAAGTCCCACTGCAAAGTAGTTTTTTGAGTCAGCAATCAACCAGCCAACTGGGTGTAATAAGACTTTCATGGGAGCCAGGAAGTTTTTGGGACCTCATATACTAAGTGTGTTTCTGTAGTCTACCTTCAAGATAAAAACACCTTGTATTACAGCACAAGATTCAGAAGCTTGAATCTTTTAAGAGTGAAGAGTGCTAACCTAGCTGGTTTCAATATGTCTTAAATGTGCACGCTCAAGTTTTTAAAAAAAATATATTTTTATTGGTATTTACATGTTACAGAAAACAGAGTGACATACAACATGTAGCCGGTTGGTCGGACATTTACATAGGGCCCTCCGGTTTTCAATACTGTTTGTGTTTGCAGCTAGTTCGGAGATTGGTTGTACATTGTTCTCGTGTCTGCCCGTCATTCTTCCGCCCATGTAACATTGAACATGTAGGTTGGTGCTGATGGGTGCAGTTTAGATAAATTACAGAATACGTAACATAGAACATAAATTAGACGTGCGGTTGTTTGGTGTCGTAGGGGTGAGCGTAGTTCGCGAAGTAGCGCTACGCGAAGTGCACTTCGCACTACGCAAACTTCACGTAGCACTACGCGAGCTTCACGTAGCACTACGCGAGCTTCACGTAGCACTACGCGAGCTGCGTAGTAGCATGTTCACACAGTGCAAGATGCATTTTCAATGATTGCACAGTGCAGATAAGCATCCAGCACTGTTCAATCATTGAAAACGGCATCTTGCACAGTGCAAGCTGTAGTTTTCTGCTGCTCGAGTAGATTTTTACTCGAGCTGCAGCTTTCTCAACGCGAACTGGTAGTTTCTCATCGTGAGTGGTCGCGAGCATGCGCAACCACTCGCAATGAGAAACGTGATCTCCTCGCGTTGAGAATCTCGCCGGGATGTCATTTTGCTTGCTCGCGGTCGCGAACATGACGTTGAGGACCGCGAACAAGCAAAAAAGGACCGCTGTACTACGCTACGCTGCACTATGCGTGTTCGCACTGTGCTACGTGCAGTTCGCGTAGTGCAAAATTGCGCAAACTTCGCAAACTACGCAAGCGTAGCGTAGTGCTTCGCCCAGGGTTAGTTGACAGGGATCACTGACAGAATTTCGACCTCAGAAATATCGACCTACAAGAATATCGAGTCAACAATATCGAGGGCAAAAATATCGACATCCTATCTACAACATGGTAAGTACAAAAATATCGAAAAAATAATATCGATGTCAAAAATATCGATGTTAAAAATATCGATTTTTTTTTTAATATATATAAATGTAAAAGTAAGTATATAACACAAATAAATAAAATATACATATTTAAAAGTATCTAATAATGTTTAAAATTAATAAATAATACATATATATTAATAATACATTAATTAAATATATACAGTAAAGATATAATATATATGTACTGAACAATAAGTATTAATAATTAATTTACTAATTTATAAATTAATGTAATATATTCTAATTTACTAATACATTTACAAACATAAAATAATAACATAAATAAAATGTAAGTAATATAAAAAATAAAATAAACATGTGATATTTTAACAATTAATTATATAAAACGTTGGATAGCGTAAGGGTAAAAATTACTATTTCTACTCCAGAGAGTGGAACAGTAGGGAAAGCGTTTGATAGCGTAGGGATAAAATTACTATGCCCACTCCAGAGAGTGCAACAGTCGAGAAAACTGACCCTGAACCCAAAAAACACCCCTTTACCCACGAACTGAAAACTGACCCTGAACCCTAAAAATACCCCTTTACCCAAAAACTGAAAACTGACCCTGAACCCTAAAAATACCCCTTCACCCAACAACTGAAAACTGACCCTGAACCCAAAAAATACCCCTTTACCCAAAAACTGAAAACTGACCCTGAACCCTAAAAATACCCCTTTACCCAACAACTGAAAACTGACCCTGAACCCTAAAAATACCCCTTTACCCAAAAACTGAAAACTGACCCTTAACCCTAAAAATACCCCTTTACCCAAAAACTGAAAACTGACCCTGAACCCTAAAAATACCCCTTTACCCATGAACTGAAAACTGACCCTGAACCCTAAAAATACCCCTTTACCCAAGAACTGAAAACTGACCCTGAACACTAAAAATACCCCTTTACCCATGAACTGAAAACTGACCCTGAACCCTAAAAATACCCCTTTACCCATGAACTGAAAACTGACCCTGAACCCTAAAAATACCCCTTTACCCAGAAACTGAAAACTGACCCTGAACCCTAAAAATACCCCTTTACCCATAAACTGAAAACTGACCCTGAACCCTAAAAATACCCCTTTACCCATGAACTGAAAACTGACCCTGAACCCTAAAAATACCCTTTTACCCAAAAACTGAAAACTGACCCTGAACACTAAAAATACCCCTTTACCCAAAAACTGAAAACTGACCCTGAACCCTAAAAATACCCCTTTACCCAAAAACTGAAAACTGACCCTAAACATTCAAAATACCCCTTTACCCAAGAACTGAAAACTGACCCAGAACCCTAAAAAAAACCTTTACCCAAAAACCCAAAACTGACCCTGTACACTAAAAATACCCCTTTACCCAAAAACTCAAAAATGACCCTGAACCCTAAAAATACTCCTTAACCCAAAGTTAAATAATATTATTTAATTAGCAATTAATAATTAATTAACAATAACAATAAAGTAAATATATTAGCACATAAGCTGTAATTAATATAATTTGATAATTAATATCATTTTCCCCCAATTAATTAATTAACAGTAACTAAAAATTATATATATAAATAAATTACTCTAATTAATGTAATTAACTAATTAATATTATTTAATCACCAATTAATTACTAATTTAAAATATGTACAGAATTATATTAATTAATTAACTAATTAATATGAATTATTTGCCAATTAATTAGTTATAAATATTTAAAAACATATATTAATTAATTAATTATTATTAAATTACTCCCCACCCTATTCCCCTATAAACCCACATCCCGCTACAGAAAATATATATCAATTAATCAATTAATTATTTCCCAATTAATCAATATTAATTAGCAAATAATTATAATTAATTAATTATTCCTACTAATTATTAATCAACTTACCATAATTAAATTACTTCCCACCCTATTCCCCTATAAACCCACAACCCGCTCCGGTACTAAAACATCAAATTTCCTTATAAATTTATATATTATTATAGAAAATGTATACACATATAATAGTAATTATTTTAAATACTTAAATTAAACATATAACACATACATAATAAAAAACTATAACATAATAAAAATATCGATATTAGTGTCATCGAAATTATTAACATCGATATATATGCTATCGATATTACTAACTTCGATATTACTTACATCGATATTAAGTATTTCGATATTACTTACCTTGGGTCGATATTCTGTCCTACGATATTCTTGCCTTCGATATTATGCTCCTTCGATATTTCAGACTCGATATTATGGTAGGTCGATATTTCCAACTCGATATTTTGACTGTCTACCAGTTGACAGGTAGCTTTGAATCGGGTTTGGCTGGTTTGGATCTGGCTTTTCTGTTTTTCATGGTGGTTTGTAGAGGTTAAGGAATATGAGTAGTTTTGCCCACAGACCTCTGTTGGGGTTCTTCCATGGTGTGTGTCTGAGTGCGGTGTTATCCGCCCCTCTGAGAAAAGTTACCCAGTTCAGCCACCCTTTGAAAGTGACTTTGGAAGTATCTTTCCATTTGGCTAGCACTGATTTGACTGCTGTTGTTAAGAGGAAGTCTAGGAGGAGTCTGTCCTGTTGAGTGGGTACGTCTGCTGTGATATGAGCAGTTGTGGTTGTGGCGAATTTTCGGTCAAGAGTGCAGCCTATGGTTTTGTTGATGAAGCTGACTACCTTCCCCCAAAATTTGCTGACCTTGCTGCAGTGACATAAGAGATGTGCGAGGTCGCCCGTCTCTCTTTCGCAGTTCCAGCATCTATCGTTCTCTCTCAGTCCCATCGATGCTAGGCACGCTGACGTCCAGTATGCCTGGTGTAGTAGCCAGAATTTTGTTTGCGCTAGTACCGGTGATGTCATGTTTTTCGATGGGGCTGCCCAAAATGTTTGTAGATGCTGTTCCGTGAGTTTGGTGCCGAGTTGTGTTTCCCAATAGTTTGTGTTTTTGTCCATGAGTTTTGTTGATGTGGGGCGGAGGAGCTTGTACAGGTGTGATACCTGGTGGCCAGTTGCGTTTATTGTTTCCATGTATTGGAAGATCGAGGGTTTGTGCTTACTAAGCTTTGATTTTGTTAGGGGAGTTTTGATAGCCAGGAAATTGTATAGTTCTCTATCTGGGAGTGCGTGTTGGACTTTCAGGAGATTTAAAGTGTGGGGAGCTCCTTCTGCCTCTTGCTGTGCTGGGTAAGAGAAGCCTAGCTGTCTCCACGACTTTATGTCCAGGTGCTTCCCCCTATATTTGATCTTCGGGTTTTCCCAGAGTACTTCCCAGTGTGAGTCTCTGATACTGTGCTCGAGCTTCTGGCCTACTTTGAGCAATGCTTGTCTTGTGATCTTAAAAATCGGGTTGTTCAAAAGTGCCTGCTTGTTGGCGGTGAGGAGAGTTAGGGGATCAGTATTATTTAGTATTGCCTTCTCAATAGAGAGCCATGTTGGTTTGTATGGTTGGTTAGGGAGAACCCACTGCATTCCTTGACTGGCTATAAAGGCTGTCTGGAAGGTTCTTAGGTCCACCAGATTGAGTCCCCCTAGTTTCTTTCCCAATCTGAGTTTTTTTAGGCCTATTCTGGGTTTCTTATCTCTCCATATAAATTTGTTTAGCATTTGGTATATTTTCCAGTGGAATTCGTCCGTGAGTGCCATGGGTAGCATTCCTGTGTCTATCCTTACCCACCAGGTGATGAAGGATTACCAGGATTCTAGTAGTTCCTTATCCAGTGTGGCTTTCTCATTCTGTTCTAGGGTGAGTCTCTGGGTTTTTCCGAAATGGATGCCTAGATATTTGACAGGCCCGGGTTGCCAGGCCAGCCCTTAGTTTCCTATTATCTTTTTGGTTGTGTGAATGTTGAGGGGCATGCGTTCAGATTTATCCTTATTGAGCTTGTATCCTGAGTGTTTGGCATATGTTTCGATTGTGTCCATGAGTGCGGGTATGGATTGAGTACGGTTTTCCGTTATTATGAGCAGGTCATCTGCGCAGGCTGCCAGCTTGGCCATAGTGTTGTTAATAGTTACGCTTGCTATGTTTCTGTTGGCTAGAATGTTTCTAATCAGGGGGCATCCTTGCCTTGTTCCTCTTTTGAGTTTAAAATGGGCCAATGTTGTTTTGTTTATGGCAATCTGTGCTTTGGGGCTTTTGTACAGTGCCATGACTTTCTTCGTGAAGCTGTCTCCTAGGTTGTATGCATGCATGCCCTTCTCTAGGAATCACCAGGATACTCAGTCGAAAGCTTTTTCTGCGTCTAGCGTGATTGCTACCGCTGATTCGTATGATTTGGAGGAGTGCTCTACTATCTGGCAGAGGAGTCTGGTGTTGTCGTGAGACATGCGTGTTTTGAGGTAGCCAACCTGAGTGCTGCCGATCAGCTGAGGGAGCACTATGTTTAGTGTTGTGGCTAGGACTTTGGCGTAAAGTTTGCAGTCTAGGTTTATTAGTGATATGGGTTGATAGTTTCTGGGCCATTGTGGTTCCTTGCCTTCCTTAGGTATTACCACTATGTTGGCTAGTGATATCGATTTGTTACTTCCCCTTCTGTGTCGCAGTGATTCGAAACTTTTGTCAGGATCAGTAGTAGCTGGTCTTGGAACGTTTTGTAGAAGGGCGCTGTATATCCGTCTGGTCCTGCGGCTTTGTTGTCTTTTATTGCCCTAATGGCCTTGCTAATCTCGCTTATTTCTATGTCTCGCCCTAGTTTCTGGCTTCCTCTACCATTATTTTGGGTAGGTTTGTGCTATTTAGCTCTTGGTCTAGGTTTTCGTCCCTTTTATAAAGTTCTTTATAAAATTCCTTGAAAGTTTGTAGGATGTCTTTGTGCCTAGAATGTGTTTTGTTGTTTGCATCTGTGAGTGTGGAAATACAGTGTTGCTTCTGTTTGAATTTAAGGTATGACGCAAGGACTTTCTCCGCCTTATTTGCTTCACAGAGGTTGATTTGTTCATATTTCCTAATCTATAGACTGGCTCGTTCGCTTAGTATCCAGTTGAATTCGTATTTATTTTCCGTGAGTTCTGCCAGAGTGGCTGTGTCCCACTTGACTCTAGTGTGTTTGGATTCTAGTTGTTTGATGTCGCTTTCTAGTTGGTCTAACTGTCTTTTAGCTTCTCTGTCCCTTCTGGCTTTGATTTCTATTAGTGTGCCCCTGATGGTCGCCTTAAGGGCATCCCACAGGTATTTTGGCTCTATGTCTGGAGTGTCATTTTCTGTGATGTAGTCTTTGATGGCTTTTTCAATTGTATTTCTGTCTTCCTGTTTTGCCATGGTAATATTGTTCAGGAGCCATCTGCGGGTAATGTGCTCATTGTGTTGGCCTGTCAGCTGTAGGCTAATGCAGGAGTGGTCTGAGATTGTTCTGGCCGCGATATCTGTGTGTTTTATCAGGTGAGTGTGGGACCCTGAGATGAGGATATAGACTATTCTACTGTAGGAGTTGTGTGGGTTAGAGTAGAATGTGTAGTCTCTGGTGTCTGGGTGTTGTAGGCGCCATGGATCCTTTAGGTCGAATCTGGTGCATATGTTCCTTAGAGTGTTATGAGAGGTGGGGGTTGGGTCTGGGATCTTGTTTTTCTGTCTAGGGTGTGGTCCAGAGCTAGGTTGAAGTCTCCTGCCATGACTATCATTTGGTTCGTGTGGTTTGCCTCTATTTCTCTTGTAACCTCCTCCCAGAATTTTGTGTCATCTGTGTTTGGTGCGTATATGTTTGCTACTAGTATGGCGTCTGCGCCTCTTTTTAGGTATGTGATCAGCAACCTGCCCTCTTTGTCGCACTGCTCTTTCTCGATCGTTATGCTTGATCTGCTATTTATCAGGGTGATAACACCTCATTTCTTGCCTACGGCTGGTGAGCAGGCTGACTGACCTAGCCATCTGTGGGTTCCGTAAAAAGAAGTTGGTGCCGCCTGCCATAACTTTAAGCTGTGCTGGAAAGAGCAGGAAAATCCGCAGTCCAACTAGTCTAAACTTCCGCTTCACTCCCAGGAAGGAAGGCCTGTGATGCTGCATTGCCATGGTATAGTCAGAAAGCAAATATATTCTGGCATTTTTATGCATGAAAGGGCCAGCTGAGTGGTGCACATGGAGGATGACTTCCTTATGCCAGTAGGTCAGTACTGTGGGCACCACCGGCCTAGAGGGAGCTGCCATCAGTGATTTGCGGGCTGGAACTTGGTGGGCTCGCTTAATGAGGAAGTGTAGGGACACTGTGGTAGGCACCATGGTCTTTAGCAGGCAGTTCTCAACTAAATGCACTGGGTCCGACCATTCCGCTCCTTCCGGGAAGCCCATGATGTGTATATTGTTGAGGCGGGATCACCCTTCGAAGTCCTCGGCCCTTTCTGATAGTTCCCGGACCTTAGCAGTGAGAGATTGGATTTTGTGGTTTAAATCCTTCAGACGAGTCTGGAGTTCTGACATGGCATCTTCCACCTTGTCGACTATGGTCTTTAGCTTCTGTTGGTTGTCTTTAAGCAGCCCCACTTCAGAGCGACTGTGTCAATCCTGCCCTGGAGCTCCTGTTTTGGGTCTGTGATCACTTCCAGAATTTTGTCTAACTTTGCATCTGTGTGGGCCTGCAGTGGGGCTATTCGTTTCATTCGTCGTCATCTTGGCATTCCGGATGGTCAACTTGCTGGTGCCCTTCAGGGTGGGGGCCCCTACTGCCCCATCTTCCCATGTCCTCCTTGGTCTGGCTCCCTTAAGAACAGAGCGGCAGAAACTCTCCCTCCAACAATAAGGGCTCTGATTCTGGGGATTTCCACTCAAGACCCGCCAGACCACTGTGCACACTGGATTGCTTAGCAACAGTGCGGCACATGCAGTTTTGGTGGAGCTTATGCTATCTATGTGACGGTTCTCCTCAGTCACACTCCCTGCACTCCATCGGAAGCAAATCCAGGTCCTCACCGAATAGGTGTAATGGTTGTCTTCAAGCACTGGAAAGGTAGTGCAGGCACTGGCTTTTAGTGGCGACAAGCCTCAACCTCTCCACTCTCTCCATCATATGGTAGCCCAACAATGGGGCACGAGCAGTACAGCCTCTACCAGCTATCAATGGCTCCGCAATGCATGAAGGCTCTGGCCAGAGGCACGTAATGGTGCCTCTTTGCAACACCCATCAGATTTCTAGGCACCTAGCTGTACCTTCCACACTGTTAATGGTAACAACCTATCAGGAATACAACACAGTCCACAAGTAGTGGGGGCAATGACCCTGGTGGCTCCAGGAAAACAGCTTGGTCTCTGCCAACCACACTACCTGAAGCCGCTCAAGTCTGTACTTCTCTAGTGGTTCAGTTCTGGACACTTTTCCTAGGCTGTGTCCAACATGTTTGCATCTACATTATGTCCCCGTGGACCACGTGCTGGAGGATCACCGCAGGGGCACTGGTCTACATGCGATTCGTAAAGTTCTTCAGGGTGAGGAAAGATGGACCTCGTCTTAGACCCCTTCCAGTCAAAGTACTTTATTCTGTAATAGGGGGGAATCAGGGGTCCTCCCTCGCCGTGATCCGCTGTCTCTTAGAGTCTAGGGGAGGCCCCCTCCCTCCTGAGTTTCCTTTACCTCACAGTCAAGCCCTATGGGTTGAGTTCTGTAGCACAATGTCTACACTAACCAGGCCCCTCAGACCTCCCACTGAGCAGCTACGAGAGGAAGCAGGCTCTCACCACGACTCATCCCAAATCAGACCTCCAGGCCCAGAATCAATCCATAAAAAAGGGTAAAGGCGGCCCTCCAAATCCCACCTGCCAGGCCAAGGGAGGCTAGTACTCACCACGTCCAACCCTGCAGCAGGCCTCCAGACCCATAGTTGGTCCGCGGCATGGCCAAAGCGGATCCCTTAATCCTGTCAATCAGTGCACATGCGTATAGAGCTCATGCGGCTCCCCTCCTCACTTGTAGACCCTTCTTCACCCGCGCTGCATCCACAGTCCGGTCTCCAGCTCCTCAAACATGTTTCTGTTAAATATGGATAGGTGTTCTTGGGTAATAATGATAAGGAACACACTTTTTTGAGGATTTAATTTGAGGGAATTTGATGACATCCATTTTAGAATGTTTTAAGTGGTGTTTATGTTTTGAGAAAAGTAGGGACCCCTACAAACAATGAATGAACTTGTTGGCTGTAGGGAAAATATCATGAAGGGAAAAAGAGGAAACTAGCAACATTGTACAGTGTATATCACAAAACTTCCAATATCCTGGACAACATAATGATAAATATTCAAAAACCATTGTGCATTATTACTTAATAAATGACTATATCAAAATTCAATTCATTTTTATCCACTTTCATGCGTCGGACGGCCCCTGACTATCCGACGTCACTGTGGGCTTGTGTGTCGGACGGTCAGGGGCCGTCCGAATTGTGCATGCGTGAAATTCGCCCGCACCGCAGCGGAATGTGCGCTGCGGTGAAGCAGAAAAATATCAAAAATATTTTTATTTTGATTGTATTTAGTTTTTTTCAAATATCAAAATCCTTTCCTATTTTGTAATTAAAATCATTAGTGCATCACGATAAAGCTGATTATATACAACATGAATATATATTAAAGAACAGTACAATCCAATTATACAATTAAATTACACAATTAACTTAACAAATAGAGACAATGTTTATTTGTCAACAGTTGAAACATCCAGGTGATTTATGAACAAAAAGGGAGAGCTTGCGGTAGATGCAACCTGCACGTGTTTCGTTAAGGTGTCCGTCTCAGCTTTCTCTGCATAAATAAACAATCAGATATGGTCTCAGATTTTATACGCACATGAGTTTATTGCATGTCCTGGACATTTATTTATTATATTTTTCAACATTTGTAGTGGTGTTTATGTCATTGTGTTAAAAAAGAGGTGATTTTTATATATAGTTGTGTAGCATCCACTTTGTGGTAGATTTAAAAACTTAACTCCCCTATAAAGACTCACTGTTTCTCCATATATAAAGTGGACAACATGGGGACGAGGTGAAGGTCTACTTTGAAATATTTCTTTAGTTCAAAGTCCAGTGAATTCATCTTTGTATAATGCATATTTAACACCAATAGTGTGAGGGTGTAGTAAATAGAACTGCTACACAATAAAGGAAAAGGCTACAGTCTTGATGTGAGGTGGGATAAATCTACAACACTGCCAGAACGGAGGGATACCTGGAGCTATAATTGGTTTTAACAAAGGGTAACCTTGACTTACCTTTGGTAGCATTGTCTCCCTGGCCAGGTTGGCCATTCCGCCAACTGGGTTAACGCTAAAGAGGCCAATTACTATCCCTGTAGATTGTTTTAAGCCCAGTCACAGAAAAGCAGAGACACTACTAAAATAGTTCAGTGCTGTGCTATTTTTCAAGTTTGCTTCTGTGTGCGTGTTTTCAATGCAAATTGCAGCTGCTGTTATGCCCCATCTCTATGTGGTCAGAAAAAAAGGAATACATAGTTGCTGCCTGCCTGTGTTTACAGGATCATTGTGGGATACTGCAAAGAGGAGAAAGGAGGATAACATTGCAGCCGAGCCGCAAAGGCTAGTCTCTAATTATAACAAGCATTTGTACAGCCAATTGGTCTCACTTTTGAGACATTTATCTTTATCAATGTTTTTTAGCTATGCTGTACAACATCCCCAGTGGTATGCAGAATAGCTGTGTCAAGAGAAAAAAAATCTTCATGTGGCCGGAGTGACATTATGTAGGCATGCTCACCACATGTGCTTGCTTTTAAAATGAAGCAGACAGGTTTTTTTTGTTTTTTATAAGCCGGTCCAAGTTGGATCGGCAAATAAAAAGAAAAAAATTACAAAACAGTGTTTTGAAGTGTGGGTGGCGAACAACACAGTGGGCACGGGTGGAGGAAGCACCACAGAGGGATCCAACAGAGGAGCAACACAGAGGGCAGAAATTGGCAAACATGAAGGGCGTGAGTGGATGAAGCAATACGCAGGTGGAGAGGGGAACCAACAGGTGACTGAGAAGGAGGGCACAAGTGAGGGAAAGCACCATGGAGGACAGGAAGAAACACAGAGGGAAGTCATGGGGCGGAGAAGCGGAGAAGCGAAGAGCGAGAGAGCAACTTGGTCCTGGTGGGGGAGATATTACCTCTGTGTCAACTCTTATCCAGTTGTTATAACTTTGAGTTATAAGTACAAATACTGAAGTTCCATCAGCGGAGAACGTCACTGCCCTCACTATAGACAGTGATGGATCCCAGGTGCTTCTGCTATGGTGAAAACTGAGGAGAGAAGTGGAGAATGGAAGCCTGAAGGACTTCCTTTGCGTGCCCGCACTCAAGGTGTCACCACCACTTCACCAATCCCCTTATTCTTTCTGTCTTGTGCAATTAGCCTCTCTATGTTGCTTATCTTTCCCCTTCATTTCTCCACTCCTCCGTTGTCTCCCATCCTCTTACATCTAAAACTAATTTCACCACTTCGTTCCCTTCTGAGCTAGAGTAATTTCCTTTCCATTTCCATGCCCCCTTTCCCTCATCTGTCCTTCTATGCTCCTCCTTTCACGAATATTAACTCCTCTTGTTTTCTCAACTATCTTGATTTTTAGTTCTCCTCTGTAGATTTCTGCTCTGCTCACTCGAATCCATCTCTTCCTGCTCCCCTTTCTTATTTCCCTTCCTCTCTTCCACTCCTACCCTCTTTCCCTGTCTCTGTTTCCTTTTCCTTCTCTTCTGTCGCACCTCAGTGTTCACTTCTACTACCTTTTCCCACCTCACTACCCTCCTCTCATTCTTCCAGTTTCTGCTCCGGCAGCCCTCTTTTCCATCATCTCCACTTCTTTGTCTTCCCCTTCTTTCTTCCCCGCCTTCCTTTCTTCTCTCCTTCCCCTTCCCGCCAGGCTCCTTCCTTACTCTCACTGGCCTTTCTCCTCCCCGACTCTCCTTCACTTGCCTAGTTCCTGCATCTCCATTTCACTCCTTACGCAGCTGCTCCGACTGTCTAGAGAAAACACGAGAGAAAAAGCCGTGCCGAAGAACTGCAATAATATTTTATGTGCTACAACAAGCCGGAGGACCAGACAGGATTTTATCGCGCATGTGCTACAATACAGTGTAAAGTAGGAAATTACCACAATTTTTGTGCCAGTACAACTCTTTGAGTCACATCTCTTCATATGATTTAGAAATTGTTCCTTCCTTTTATCGTTCCCAGATATGTGAAAGCCAGTCTCAGTCTCGTTATCTTTATTTTGAAGCAGTCTTCACAGGTGGCACAGCTCTTACCACTTTTTTACTGTTATGTTGCACATTTTGGACGCAGGAGGACATGCACTTTGTTTTCAATTTTAAATTGCACCCACATATATTGTCCCAATGCACTTGCTTTATGGTCAACTTGGCAAAAGTAATACTGAGTAGGTGAGGTGGGCAGACACTCCAGTTCACTATAGGTAACTATTTTTGACAGTAATGTTTGTGAATGCAATAACTACAAGTTGATTTAAATGGATTTACTTGAGATGTTCTGCTTCTTTTATTTGGTAATATTATCCATTTTGGTGACTTGTTTCCAGAAAATACAATGAGAACTACTGCACGTAAATGTTTGGATTGCTCTGGAACTTTGCACACTGACTCATTTTGGCAAGCTTGTACTGCAAATTCTGAATAAGGGAATGTAATGTACGTAATATACTTTTCTTTACAGATATGGGAGCCATGTTATAAATGGATGTTTTAATTTTACGTGTTGCTTTTGGAATGACAGCAGTAACCGGGCAATACAGTAACACCCTCTTTAACCTTTTACATATTTTTTTAAAGAAAGTTCTTTCCTTTTAAATAATCCCGGCCCTGAGATACCTCGGCAAAAAAAATTATTGTCCAGAGATTTTTATTTTTTATTTGTGTTTTTGGATCATTACAGAAGTAATTTAGCTTGGGTAGGCGTTGCTGATCTGGATGACTTTTTTTAGAAAAGGCGGATGTGTTGCAGTGATGATGTATTATTTCAGGAACCATGAGACCTATATACTTCATTTTGGTGTCAAAACATAGGTGTTTGGGGTCAAGCAGTCTTAAAGAGACAAAAAAAACTTCTCAGAGGAACCCTTCTACCAGTTTCCAAAATGGCGGCTATAACAGAGGAAGAAGAGAAATATATAGAAATGAACCTAATAATGGTTTTTAATGCTTTCATGTATATACCAAACAACGTTTATAACCTGAATATGAACAAAAACATAATGTCTATCACTCCGGTTGTAGATGCATTTTCTTAGTTCACTTTATTTATTTGATTCGAAAATTGCTCGTGGTACATTTGCAGAATGTTGAGCATTTCAGAAGTGCTCATCGACAGGACCTCTTTTTATTGCACAAGTTTTGCAAGTACATATTGGTGTGAGTTCTGTTAATAGAGGCTTTACAAATTTCATAGGTTTTAGCACCCCATGAATATCTTCCCAACCAAATTCACACAGCTGTTTCTCTACATATGGATGATCCAAAACATTTACACTTCTTCTGATGAAATAGAACGCTCTTTTAATGTGTCCAGCACAGAATATGGCATCAGTGGAAGGTCACTTAGCGGGACTGAGCTCTTGTACTCACTGTACCGAAGAACGTCAAATGTGTGTTTTGTCTTTAAACTAAATCACATTCTTCTTCTGTCTCAACAAATACTTTTAGAAACTTCACTGTAGTTAAAGCTCCAAGCTTAATTCCGATTTTTCTCATAATGTCATCACCAGTAAGGAGGGGCCATTGTTCTACAGAACACCACAGACTATAGAAATGAGTGCCTGCGCTTACTAGCCGATGAGAGGAACTACATCCTCATCAATGAGGACCCCATGGATAGACTTCGAATCGACAGAGCAATCCTGATTGAAGAATCCCTAACTATTGACTGGAAAGAAGCAATTTTTCTTGAAAACACCAACCCCGTTACTCCGTATTTTTACACTATCCCAAACATCCATGAACATCAGGATAAACCACCTGGCAGACCCATAGTGTCTGGGATAGGTTCCATTCTGGAACCATTGTCTAAGTTTGCGGACGCATTCTTACGCCCTATTATACCGAAGACTGACACCTACCTACAGGACACTAAAGTGATTCTGTGTCTTTTAAAGGATCTAGCATTTGACCCCACATCCAGCATACTCATTGGCCTGGATGTGGAGAGTGTTTATACTAGTCTCCCCCCAAAGAAACACTTGAGATACTAGAGGAGATTCTCTTTGAGAATGACTGGGCCTATCACACCCCCAGACACGTAGTGCTCTAGTGCTGCAGACTGGCGCTCACTGAATTTTTTTTTAGATTTGAGGACAACCTCTACCGCCAACAACATGGTACCAGCATGGGGACACCTTTGCGCCGAGTGTAGCGGGACTCTTTGTGCACCATTTGGAGAGGCATAAGATTCTAAATAACATCTACCCCCATTTACACCACGTCCAAATGTGGAAACGATATATAGGCGATGTTCTATTAATCTGGGAAGGTACTGAAGAGGAAGCCAACAAATTCCTAAGATGGCTCAATTTGCAAGACCCCTACCTTAAATTCACCCACACTATGAGCAGATCACATCTGGTGTTTCTGAACCTGAACATACTAGCACGTCAGGGTACTTTAGCTACAACTGCACATTTTAAGCCAACATCAAGGAATTGCCTCCTTATGTTTGAGAGTTTCCACCCCCGGCATCTTAAACAAAATCTACCCTTTGGGCAATTCCTTTGCCTGAGAAGGAACTGCACTGGCAAACATGATTACAACAGTCAGGCAAAGGATCTCAGTGATAAACACCTACAACGCAACTACCCCAAACAACTGGTATCCAGGGCAAGCAAAAGGGCCGCGAACAATAACAGAGAAGCCCTACTTGAATCCAAAGTAACCAACGACTCAGAATCCAAAAGACAAATCTGTATAACCACCTTTAACGTGGCTTCAGATAAAGTCACCAAGATAGTGAAAAAACACTGGGCCACATTAAACAGCGGGGGTCTAAACATACCAACTCCTATGTTCAGCCACAAATGTGGCATGAACTTAAAGAACCCTCTAGTGCATACACAGCCAAGAACAACCAATGCAAATGAAGGCAGTGTTCACAGACTCCATCCACTACCACCAGGGCACTACCCCTGTAGTAACTGTAGCGTCTGTCACCTTACCACAGCTACCAAAACGGTTGCGTTCAACACCACCACCACCTGGGAACGACTCCATTTCTCAAACTGCAACACAGCCGGAGTAGTATACCTCATTACATGCCCATGCAACCTCCACTATGTGGGTATGACCACTAGAAAAGTGAGTACCCGCATAGTGGAACACAGGAGCAACAGAAGGTGCAAACGTGCAACCACAAGAATGACCACACATTTCATTGAGAACCAGCACACACCCAACGATTTGAGATGACGATATACCCTGGGGTCTGTTTAGTTGAAGTTCCACACAGGGCCAATTTGGAACTATCAAAAGCATTACCTATCCTGCACAGCACGTCCAGATACCAATACCATACCTTCTAGACCTATAAAGCAAAAATGTACGGGCAGGACAGCAAACAACAGTCAGCATGGGCTTTCTTGACCCCTCCGTTTTCCATATTACTCATAACCCAGGATACACGACATCAGGGTGCAATGTACGATGAGGTGACCAATCTATATTGTGAAACTATCTAGATACCAATATCATACCTACCAGACCTACATAAGCAAAAATGCACGGGCAGGTCAACATACACCAGTCAGCATGGGCTTTCTTGACCCCTTGGTTTTCCATATTAATTATAACCCAAGAAGCACGACATCAGGGTGCAATTTACGGTTGAGGTGATCCATCTATATTTTTGAACAGTCAATACACTCATAACTAACCTCTTTCCCCTATGGAACGGGTTATTCACACACACACAATCCTATGGCTGCATAAATCCTTTCCGAATACACGATTAAATTACATAATTTTCAGACAAATTGGTGTTGGAAAACGCCCTGGATATTATGATAATTGAATTTATTGTAATTACATTTGAGGGTGACTACACACTCGATCATACTGATTTTTTAAGCTACAGATACGGCGGAGCCCACCCGCGTATCCTTCCAACATGGTCGCCACTTTTGCCAACAGTGACGGCCATGCCAATGCGGAAGAATCACAACCGGCGGGGGAGAGTTCAGGTGCTATTTCGCGGCGCTCCTAAAAATGAAGTAAGTGCCCGTTTTGCCTCCACAGGTATAGCTGATAATCGACGGAGCCCTTCATGAGCTTTGGTTATGAAAAGATCAACGGACATAATTCCTCTGCCTATTTATTTATATGCTAAAGTTGCTGACCTCTTATTTTATCGGGTTTGACAGTGACAACAACATGACGGACAAAAACGAACGGTCTCTAAAAAAAAACGTATCCCTCAGCCTTACATTCATGTTAACGTTCATTACTTCACATTTTTGGCAGGATTGTTTCATAGGGAGACACCGCCCCCCCTCCCCCCCCCCCCCGAGTCCATGGAGCGAGAATTCTTAGCCCAAAAAGTAACGATTTGCCCAACCTTATTTAGAAAGTGTGTTTTCTATGTGGCATGACTAAAGTTGTGAGCAAATGTTTGTACCTGTGTATGAATACTCACGCTACGCGTCAGACAAGCGTGCTTTTAAACCCTTCGAGGCACAATACCGATTGCCTGAGACATCTATCAAGCATGTTTTTTGTAAATATTTTTAAACATTTCCAGGCACAGTCACGATCGCCTGGGAAGACTGCACGGGCCATTATGGAGCAACTCACCCTTAAGGAGCACTGCAACATTGGAAGTAGATAAATGTGCAAGGGGGGCTTTGTTTTGTAACGCATTTTCTTCATTTTTACCATTTGAGATGTACAACGTCACTTAGGGAACGTATGTATCAATTGAGCATGCTTTATTAGTTGCAGCGTCCACACAATTTTTTTTATTTTCTTTACTTCACTATTCTCTTATTTCCTATATAGGTACATTAGGAGAAGCAAACACAGGGCTGGTCCCTGTGTGGTCCTGAAAAAGAGCTAGGGGAAGCTCAAAACATGTTAATCTTACACTGTGGTCCGACTCATTATAGTTAAGTTCCCCAGTGCACACCCCCTTTTTAGATTTACTAACCTAGGAGCAAAAATAAAAGTTGTTTAAGCCCATTAGCAAGGTATTTTTAATCACATTCCATCCACTCCTCCACAAACTGCACTACACATAGTCTTCCAAAAAGTGCTCCTACGTAACTTCGCAAGTTGTAGCACGCCCCAGTTCGTAGAGGACTGGGATGGCTCCAATGATGAAGCATGTCACGTTGGGGAAACCCGGGTGAGTGAGGGGACTCAAGAAAGAGAAACTTTTTTCTTTCTTCAAGGCTTTTCCTGCCCACACGTGTTTGGAGGCATTATTCTGTGGACTAGGTCTCTTAACCCAATACTTTGGGTTCCTGAAATATTTCATCATCAACACAAGATCATTTTTTAAGAATGTTGTTCAAAAAAATTAAACCTGGATTAGCAATGTCTACCCAAGCTAAATTATTTCTTTAATGATACAAAAATACTAATCAAAATGAAAATCTCTGGACAATAATTTTTTTATGGAGGTATATCAAGGGGCCAGGATTAAATGTGGAGGCCAAGCACTCAATTTCACGTTTATTGAATGTAGGCTTCATTATAATGTATAACTCAATGTAAGGACTTTAAAGGAAGGATAGCAAATGAGGGGAGAATCAAATGGAAACAGGGACGAAAGAGGAGTATGAATGGCATAAAAGGAACAAGGTAGCAGAAGAAATGAGTAAATGAATAAGTCGGTGATGCTACATTAAGAGGTAGGAGGAGGTCAAGTATTGAGTGAAGGATGAAAGAGCAGAAGAGTGAGGAGAAAAGAAGAAGTGGGAAAGTGCTTATAAGTTTTTGTTAAATGGAAGGTTTTCTTACTTTTTCAAAACTTCTTCAGGTGAGAACCTTCTTAAACACTCAATGGAACGCGCAGTTTTGCCCGTTTTGCTTGCTCACTCTACACTGCATTTAGGCTGGTGTGACAAAGTTTGTCAGGGGTGCTTTTCATTCACAGTCTGGCCCTAATAGCATGATCTGCAAGGCAGCCCATGGAAAAAGGTCCTTTAAATGTGTGTATAGCAAATCTCCCAAGAATCACTGCAGTGACAGATATAAAGAAATGAAATGGCCATGGCAAAGAAAATTTAGCTGGAAAAATTACAGATTCTGAAAAGTTGATAAGTAGTTCATAGCTGTTGAAAATGTTAAACTATCACCAGTGATAATTATGATTTCCTCTCTCTAGAAATATAGATTGTATCAGAGACACCCAGTTAGTAAGTTATTTACTAAATCTCCCACAGGAAAACAGCTACACTATAAACAAGAGGATACATTTACTCCTGTGCAAGGGAGAGGTTCACAACTCTCACTTGGCAAGAATGGCTGGTGCACAACAGAGGAAATATCTTTTAAAACTAATGTGATAGAATGTGGAGATTTTTTTACTGGTTGCATGATTAGAACAAAGTAGCAAATACTAGCACAACACTTACAGTATTCATACTATTCTATTTTTAAAATAATCTCCTGTCAGGGCACATGCAGGTATTACCACTTCCTAAGATTACCAGACATATAGAGCTGCCTATTTCAGAGACAAGCATATGTAATTTCCAGTGAAATCTAGTGTATGTTGTTTAGTGCAAAAAAGGAAAGTATTAAAACAACTGAGTTACTTAACACAAATCATGTTTTTAGTAAGCAGACCTGTGAACAACAGAGACAATTATTTAACGATTAGCGTCACTCTCTGTGCATTAATCTGACCATCCTCTCAACTTTCAGGAACAATCAGAGGTGTATAAAAACAATCTGTAAGTGGTTGACAATTTTTCCTATTATTGACTTGTTTACTTGCTTGGAGTTTGGTTTGGAAACAGTTGTGAAACCCATGGATGAGCCTGAAAGCTATACATTTCTAAAAAGAAGACATTTGGAATTCCAGAAGGTGTCAGTTTGGTAGATAGCACATAGTTTTCCCAAAGAAACCACGGATTCAAAAAAGAGAAATAAATAACAATGCTTTCATTTGTAATTTTTTACCCCAGTGACCGATTTACAAAAGTAAGATACTGTTACGTCCGTCAGCTACTTCTGTTTGCAGGGATATATAGTGTTTGTTGGTTGTCCAAAAACACACAATACCTAGAGCCAACAACTGGAATGCCGCTTGTAGTACTTTTTGTTTTATGTACTGGCCATGTAGCAGTTCATGTGGTATAATCTAACGAATGAAAAGCGGTATGAATAAACCTATGCATGTTTAAAAGGTACCCAAAATAATGAGTTTAGGGATTGCTCATACTATCAGATGCTTCAAAGGGCATTTTACAAAATGTGTTCTTTCTTGCACCTTGCCTTACATTTATAAGTCAAAAATGGAGAGAAATTCAATTAGTCAATACCTAATGTAACAAATGTTATACTATTCTGTATTCCAATACTTGTTCATATAAAAATGGTTCCCCACTTGTGTGGCTGGGACTTTTGCCTGCAACAGGAAAAGCCACAAAACACAATTTAGAGACTACATAATGTTTGCCCCATAAATAAACCAATATTTATTATTTGGGTAGCTGTAGAATTTGTGTCCAGACTCGGTTGCCACCAAGGGGTATATCTACCAAATCCCTGCATTTATGAAAACTAGACAACCAGGAGAGTGCTGGGTAATGTAACCTATGTGCATCCCGCTAAAAAAAATTCCAAGAATGCCCTGTAAATCTCAAACGTTGGCTGAAGTCATGAATTTTCATTAGATTTCTGTGTTATACCATTTTGAGCAGGAGAACTGTGGGAATGTCGAATGGCAGGAATTTTGTGAATACCCGCAGGTTCTGGAGCTTAGCCTCAGAGAAATACGAGGGGCAATGCCTGATTTTATCCAAAGTTTGCAGGGCGTTCTAGGTACATAACCCATATTTCCCTGAATTTGCCTGGGCCTCTAGGTTTCAGAAATGCCCAGTGTTCGTAGAGTTCTCTGTTTGCTGGTGTACCCTGGACCTACAGAGTGCAGCCTTTTACTGGGGCAAGTGAGAGGAAAGTGGGATGTGCCCCTCACTGGTAGTCCGTTTGTCCAAAGTACCCCCAAAAGAATGCAAATATTTTCTTGAGTGCCAAGGGTATGGCGACGCTGTAGGCCCCAGGGAGTGCATAAAGATTGTTGGGCCCATAGGGATCTGTAGGGCTGGGAGTGTGGTCTTCAGCCTAAAAAATATCCCTGGCATCCATTGAAATAGCTGCCAGTGAGGGGCAGGTAACCCCACTAATCTGCTCCATTTGAGGGCAGAAAGACTGCTGGGGACATCATCTGGGTGTTGGTAGGTCCCGATACCTGAGCAGGCCACCCCTACTCATACAAATAGTTTCCCTGGTTCCTAGTGGGCGGTGGGGCATACTGGTGTTAAACCCCCCAATCAAACCCTCAGAATGATAGAAAGACTGCTTGGTGCATTATGAGATGGGGGCACAGCCAAATGCCTGGGCAAGCCTTTCTTATTTAGGTTTTTAACCCCTTCCGTGCACGGGGAGCTGTGCAGTCGCTTCCATTAGTGGGCGAGGATTTTGATGGCTGGGGGCCGTCCTGCCCACACACCCACCATAACGCGAGACAGCTCCCGGCCGTCACAAGCATGGAAGAGGTTCATTCAAATGCCTGTGGTTGGTGGGATGTCTGCCTCGCTGCCGGGCTGGCTGGCATAAAGACTGTTTAGCCTCTTTTAGGGTGGGGGCGTGAATCGATGCACCATCCACACCCCTGCTTAATTTTTTATTACAAATAAAATCACTGTTGAATAATGGACTTTCTGTCCCTTTGAGGGATGGCATTTGAGTTTAATTGCTGGCGCCAACTGGTTTCACTGTCAATCAATGTACGTCAGTACACTGCTCACCACAATAATTACTAAAAATAAGGAAATTCTTCTCTCATGTCCCACTATTAGTTTTAAAAACAAAATCCTTCAGGAGATTGCACCTGAAGGATTTTCCTTGTCATTGCTTTGGTGGAACCTTTCATGTCCAGAGCACTATCAAGGTGATTCGGTCGACGTAAAGAGGTAATTCACTGCATTGGTTAACTGCTGGTTCGCATAGTTAAAAGAAATCATTTGTTCCTTTGAAAATCTGTGTAATTTGTTTTGAAATAATAATTTTGTTTTGAAAATTATTTTCAAACCATCACATTGTTATAAATATCTCTGTATGGAGCTGGAATATCCTGGATATGTACAGCTGAAGTGAGGAATGCACCGAAAATAGCAATAAACTAAGATGGATTTTATATTTGGTACCTCATTAGATTTGAGCAGTAAAGGGGCAGCAGTCAAAAATGTATAAATGTGTGGTGTGCTAACCCTCAACTTCATTTAGTTGGCTTTCTGATAGCAGATCCTCAGCGCCCTCTGCCTTTGGAATTAGCCTCCGGATGGCGTCAGTCAGCACTGTGAGGCAAATATGGTTTCAGGAGACTTGCATATAGTAACAAACTAAAGAAATAAGACGGCTGGCCAAACTGACGCGCGCATTGTCTGGCCATTCGTCCGTGCTGCCATGTGGCAGCATAAGGACACTCCCCCATTTCTCCTGGCTCGAGGACAGGCAGGTGGTTGCTGTGAGGGGTGCTAAGTATCTATACTACTATTATAAAGAGAGAACTGGGAACCTTTGAGGCGGGTAAACTCGGGAACCACAGCGCCAATCCAAACACCCAATACATCATTGGAATTGTCATGGTAATCAGATGGACATAGGCTATATAACCAAAAAAAATAGATGTTAGAAGGGCAAAATACGTTCTTTGCCAAAGTGGTCCCAAAATTAGCTTTTTGTTCGAAAAATGAAAATGTATTTATTTATTTATATAAGAGTGTTATATAGCGCTAGCTAGACCCGGAGGTATCAGAGCGCATCAGTAATTTGTTCACTTGAGTGTATTAGTTAATGGTGGGAGCTAAAGAATGGGAGAATAGGACAGCTTGACAAGTTAGGGTTTATCCGTAGGATACCCAACATATGTGGAAAAGCTGGCCGGTCTTTTGCTCCGGTCTAAATGCACAACATAAGCTTTCAAATGCGTGTTTTAAATAGAGGAATTGTCGAGAGTTTTCTAATGATACGATGGTCTGACTGTTCTTTTAGGGTAATCTGAGTGTATTCCAGAGAAAGGAACTCAAGCGCAAAGGTTGACCAGTGTTTTATCAAACTTATGGGCATATTAACAAGGGATATTTTGCCGTTTTTCCAGTACATAGCGCCGAAAAGCGGTGAATTTTTTATTGCGCGATTTACAAGGACACGCTAACAAGCGCTATCACGTGTTTCCGTGCTACTTTGCATGTCAGCGATCAATATCGCTAATGACATGCAAAGTAGGCGTTCCTCAGAAACCATCATGGGGAAACCTCGCTACAATAGCTTCGCGGTATTTAAAAGGTTGCCCCAGACCCACGAAGCGATATTAGAAGTCACGCTAAGGACCTATTGTTGCAGGATTTTAACTCCTGCTAAAAATACGCCAGCTGTAAATTGGGAGGTGGATTGCATGGCTGAGTCCAAACCTGCCTTTTACCAAGGTTTTCTGTATCGCTGGTAAATCATCGAAGCTTTTATGCCGCTAAAGCATGTTCTCACCCTCTATCGCTGGATTTCACATCGCCTAGGCGAAAAGCGTTGATAATAGGCCGCTAACCCGGCGCAGAAATCCAGCGAAAGACGGCGATAATGATAATCGCGCTAAGCGCGATTTGCGATAATTATCGCATTTACTTGATAATATGCCCCTTAGTTCCAGCTGGTATATTGTCATTGCGTTGCACAATGGACATTGTATAAAGAACAGGCAGAGGTTTCTGAAGCTAGGCTGGACTAAGAAGGTCTTATCAAAAGTTTTTAAAGTTATATTTTGTACTCTCCATAGTAGATCTATTGTGTTTAATCCTATTCGTTTTATTGTGAGTTTAAAATGAATGCCATTAAAGGATGACATTTAACAGACTGTAATGTGTTTTTCTTTAGTCAATAGGGAACATCTATAAAGGATTATGCCAAACTGGTGTATGGGGATGCTTCGATGAATTCAACCGAATTTCTGTAGAAGTGCTTTCGGTTGTAGCTGTCCAAGTAAAAACCATACAGGATGCAATTCGCCACAAAAAGAAAAGGTACTTTCCAGGAGATATTTCTGTCCTGCTTTCATTAAATTGTGTGGTTTTAATGAAAAAGTTAAACTACATTACTAGGCTGAATAATTCTGTTTTGTTAGGTTTTATTTTCTAGGGGAAACAATTGAATTGAAAACGACCATAGGAATATTCATAACTCTTAATCCAGGATATGCAGGAAGAGCTGAACTTCCAGAAAATGTTAAAGCTCTCTTTCGGTGAGTAGGTTAGGATTAATTTTGAAATTAAACATCAAAAATAGGAAGTCTCTGGTACATTTTAGTAACTTTAATAATGTTTAAACACAGTCGAAAATACTTCAAACATCGTTAGTATGCTTATACTTGCTTTATTTTACTTTACCGTGCTTGTTCAACACCCTCAGGTTTAAAGTCAGGTGAACTTTATTTCCAGGCAATAATCAGATAGGCTCTATTGTTAATGGTATCTTGAGGTAGACCGAATAGAATTTTCTGACCCAATTTGAAACGGGGGGTGGGGGCGATCCTTACTTTTGTGCTTGTTTCCGTAGTAGGTATCTGATGCTGCTTTCATTTCTATTTGTATGCTGAAAACGTATAATTGCAAATATGATTCCAGTTTACACATTGTTGATATACATATTTTAATACCACATTTTCACATCATTATCCAAGTTTGACAGTCTGATTTACTGGGAATGGCAGCCAGTGACTTATGTGGCCATCGGGGATTAATGGGAGGGTATGCAAGATTTCAAAACTTGGATTCGGATCACCATGCTGCTCCTCAGTGGAACTAAGACAAATATACTGGTCTTAAGAGTTGACACACCTGCTGTTGCACCATCTCAGTAGCCTCCATTAGGGGGCCATGTGCACCACAACGGCAATGAAAAGACTTGACATCTAGCTAGACCTTGACCTCTCTATAAGGAAACAAACCTCAGACGTTTTAGGGGTCATGCATTTTCCACCTAAAATCTATAGGGTAATCTTCTAATCTCAGCTAAATCTCATTTAATAAGTCACAATAATGTTCAGGATGGTATGTGGGACCAGCCCTCTACATAGGTCTTACTGGATAGAGTATTGCCTGGCTGTCACAGGTTCACAAAAAGCAATTCAGACAATTTGGAATGTGTGCACCGAGAGACATGCTTTTGTCAATGTGGTGCCCCTGATTGGCAGTGGGTACCTGATCAGATTACGTTTACTACTGCACAGAACATACTTGGGGTAAGATGCTCACTATATTCAGAGAGCACTTTGAAGGTAAGGTGCCCACCTCCCTCCAATATTCAGCTGCCCCTTGACAACTTCACGGCAGGTACTGAAAATCTGCCTCTGGCACGTCTTACCTGGGCCAGCAGGAATGATCACATAGTTTGAGCCGGAATAGTGATAGGGGATGTTGTTAGTTCTATGAAGGTATTTGAAGTGAATATAGTGCAGTCTACTGTTGTGGAAAGCTCACTTATCTGGCAATAACAATATGCCCATTCCACTTCTGAAATGGGTGCTTCCAGATGTGCTCTAGAACTCGGCATGTGTGTCAGGGTTTTGGTCTGTTGCCACCATATGCCTCACCAAATGGTTGGCCAGAAACATAAATAGTGTGTTGGATACAGAAGATTCCAGGGAAAACGTTGGATAGTGAACTTTACATGGCCTCAAAGCCTGTAGTACTTAAAGATGTCTAGTGGAGATGGTGCAGTGCCATCTACTGCAGCTGGACAGTTCAGAAATTGTCCCTCAAGGAAGAGGGAGCCCAGCACTGCAATTGCCCATTTGAGGATATGCTGGGTAAGTGCTTTGTACATATAAGTGCTGTCACAGGGAATTGAGTAAGGGATTGTTTCGGCAAGTAGAGGATCAGGGAGTGTAATTGTTTTTCTGATCTTGATCCAGGCTAGCTGTGTATTGGCTACGGTCGGTGTCTATCACTGCTCTTGTACATCTTCAGTCTCACCCAGGAGGGTCCCCAGTGGGGTGGGATATGCACCGTCATGCTCCACTGCCATATGTGCCATATATGATGGGGGATTATGCCATGAATATGCAACGTGTGTCTGTGCAAAGAAATAGTGGAGCTCAAAATCGTATGGCAGTATCAGGGTTTCCCATTTTACTCGTAGCTATCTGCCCGCCCAGGATAACGGTCCTAAAAAAGTGCTGGGTCGTGATATTCCTATAGTGCACACCTATGCAAAAGAAAGTGGAGCGCTGTACAGGATTAAAGACAGGACATCAAAGGAAGGTTTGTGGACATCATTGTGATGTAGTGCTTTTCAACTCTTTCCTAATTTGGGCCATCGTTGGGCAGTCCTAATGTATACAGGGATGTTGTTCTAGATCATGGGCGCATTGATGGAAAAGGCCTTCTGTTTGTTTTTTCTTTTGTATACTTCCTAGCCTGCCCTTTGGAAGTGTCCTTGCAGTGGGTGTGCCAATAACCACCAGAGATGGTGAGCTTGTCTGCAGGATGAGCTGGGTATTGTTCATAATGGCTTTGAAAATGGTGTCGCTGGTTTTGAAGATGGTATGGCTGGCAAGGGTAGGGAGGAGCTAATGGAGTCTCATCAGAATGAGGGTGATTGAACAGCTGTTTTCAGGAAGAAACAGTTTCTCTTCATTTAGAAGAGAATGCTGTTACTCTGCTGTTTTTTTTTTTAACAATCTGTTTCTTGAGGGTGAGGCTGGTTGGACATCAGCCTCAAGCATTTATTTGGTGAAATTTGCCATTCAAAACTGTCCAGACTCGTATCATAGAGCCAGGTATGTACTGTTTCTTGTTTATTGCTCTTGGCAAATAACAGGATTTCTGTCTTGGTTGAGTTTAGCCTAAGGTAGGCGCTGGACATCCAGGACTGATGATGTGCAGGCAATGTTTGATGCGCTCGATTTGTGAAGGAGAGGAGACTTTCAAGTAGAGTTGTGCATAATCGGTATATTGTGAATCTTGATGCTACTATCTGTGAGTAAGGTAAAAAAAACATGGGGGGACCCCCCTAACCTACAGAACATGGATATATCACACATCAAATTTCTGAATTATTCTGTCGAGAAGATGTCTTATAACCAAAAAAGGAAATAGAAAACAGTTTTTTGATAAGGGGTCAAAGAATCCCCCGTTAACATATTATGTAGTGATTTACAACAAATGGAGCCCAGAGTGGCAAAACTTTGTCTGTGGAGCGGAGTTTACTACCCACCACTAGTTTGCACCTCATTTGTATCACAGATTCTCTCAGTTTAGAGTTCATTTAGTTCATTTGTTTCTTACTTTCCTGGGAAAGATTTTATGGTCTAATGCTGTCTGCCTGTGTGATAATTGTTCTGTGTAATTATCTATTTACTTTGGGTCAGATGTACAACACGTTTTTGCATGAGCAAATGGGTTTGCGACCCGTTTGCGCATGCATAAACCTCATGGGCCATGTACAAAGCGTATTTAGCGAGGCACAATTTATTTGTGACTCGCTAAATAGGTTTTGCGACTCGGTACTAGGAAGGCGTGTTCCTTTCCTAATAGCGACCGTAAAGCCATGTACAAATGTTTTGCGACCGCAATTGCGGTTGCAAATCACTCGCAAATTACCACCCTCTCCAAGAGGGTGGTAATGGAGTCGCAAATGGGAAGGGGTCCCCGGGGGAGCCCTCCCCTTCATGACTGGCTCTGAAAATATTTTTTAAGAACAGGCAGTGGACCCAGGGACCACTACCTGCCCTTAAAAACTTAAATGAAAGCGTTTCATTTTCTTTTTAAATGCATCCCATTTTCCTTTAAGGAAAACGGACTGCATTAAATTTAAAAAACTGCTTAGTTTAAAAGCACTCCCAGACATGGTTGTCTGCTGAGCCCAGCAAGCCATCATACCTTGGAGGGCCTGCCATTCCCTATGGGGTCGCAAATGAGTGGCTCATTAATATTCATGAGCCTCACATTTTGCGACCCCATTGGGAATCGCTAACAGTGTCTCTGACACTGTTGTATATCCCAATTTGTGCCTCGCAAGTTGTGTCGCAATTGCGACTCGCAATTTGCAAGGCGCAAATTGGGTGCTTGTACATCTGGCCCCTTATCTTTTTATGTCATATTTACACTGAATCCAGAAGGTGGATTCTGGCTCCAACTCTGATTCAACTTATAATAAGGTCCCATATGATATCATAACCTTGTCCGCAACAATTATCTTCACTGTGTGGTTTTTCCTTGTTACTTTTATAACTCACTGCATTATAATCAGGAGGTCCGCCACTGATGTATGTTCAGCTTTTATATTTTATGTATTTTAGTTATTCATATAGCCATGATATTTTAGGATTTGCTGGAAATCAGTTTTTATTGAGTTCCTGTAACTATTATTATTCTGTGAAAATGTGCTCATGGAAATAACGAACAATTATTCAGCATTTATTTATTTGTTATCTTTATTGGCATTAACTTTGCCCAATAGACTTGATTTGATTGACTGATTTAGTCATTGATTTGTTTATAACTTCAGCACAGGTGGGGAAATACAACCTCCAAACGTTTCTGTAATAAGAGCAACTTATGTTCAATGAAAATCATCCTGAGCTACTAATATTATAATATGTTGTAACAGTTACCACATCAGACTAGACAACATTAGTGGCCACTGCATGCAAGTTTATCAGCAGTAAACAGGCACAGTTACCAGCTGTAATGTAAAAAAAGGTTTTGCTAATTTGGAATGCCTTTAGATGGGTAATACATAATAGCCATAGCTGCAATATCCCTGAAACCAAGATATTAATATTATTAGTAATTCTCCCTAACACCGCATGATTTATCTCTCAATATCAGAATTAAATATATTTTGGAAATTCAACCATTTTTCGCCAAAACATCTGTTTATGAGTTTTGAAAATACACACATTTTCATCTCAAAAACACTCGTTCCAGTTTTGGATACATGTATTAACTCAATCAAGCAAGAGCTTTTAATTTATTAGGCAGGACTGCATATAGGTGAGCTAGAGTACTACCAGTAGCACAGGAACTACTTGTTGGAGAAGCCTGGTTTAATGCATCCCAGAGGAATCCAGAGTCATGAGGTTAAGAGCATTTTCTCAATGTTGGAGGATGAGGAGAATGAGTAAATGATTCCTACTGTTTCCACCCAAGAGAGTATATTACATTCCGGTGACTGACCTTTAATAAACTCACTTTGATCAGGTAGACCAAAGTGATGAATAAGCTTCATGAGATGGTTTGCCATTATTTTCAAGTAAACATGATCATGGAGCTATAGTAAGTAGTTAAAAGGATAATTAATTTGTATCATCCACAGAGTAACCAATGTTCATTTCGTTTTGAGAATTGTTATAAAACCATGTGGTGGACAATAACTGGAAGAGTCATCATGGCTGCAAATTACTTTGATAGCCTACTACTAGTAGATCTTCAGCTGGAAAGAGACAAAAATGCCTGAATTCATCTCCACTTCTTATATTGGTACACCTACCTCTAAAGGTTCCTGTCTCGCTTATGAGTCAGTTTGTCATAATCAAATATATTTGAAAGATTAGTCTGGTCTGTTGTATGTGCTTGCTAATTAAGTTTCATGTAGAATTTGTGAAACTGGGCAAACATTGCATAAATGGCCAAATTAAGAGATGTTGAGTATGTTAGGGAGGCAATGTCTGTTTTGAAGACAAACATATAAATGAAAAAGAAATGGCTATGGGGCCTGCCACAAAGAAGGAATAGTCCTGCAAGTGTGAAAAGTTCGGTTGCCAAAGTGGAGGAAAAAATGAGGGATGTTGGGAGGTGTAACATTATAAAGAGCAACGGACCATAATTCTGTCCAAATGTTAATGTATTTTAGTGATAGCTGGATATGCAGGATGACTCAGTAACTTAAATGCTCTCACCTGACAGATGCTGAATATTGGAGGGTGCTGAAGTTGAATCCTCAAATGTATTTAATGCATACATTTAGTATCTCTAGATTCAGAGGATTCTATGAAGCATAACTGTAAATAGCTTTTCATTATTTCTTTTTTCCTGTAATGTTTTGCAAGAACCTATAATATACTTTGTTTTGTGGTAATGAACAGGTTTTATCAAGCCTCATGCTAGAGGCCTTGCACTGCAATGCATGTTCAGTGCTTAATTTGAGTCGGTGATTTCCATTACCAGGCACCAGCTCTTAATTGTGTGCACCAGCACTTATGACAGTCTTCTACATGGTGGCGCTGTCTATCTAATTTAGGGATGAGAACAACAAATGTTGTTTATTCATTAAATATATATTAAAAATGACTAATCCCTGACACCCAAGTCATTGTTACAGCTTTGGGAACATGCAATAGTCTGAATTGTCACACTTCTAGGAGTGTGACGGTTGATAATTGTGTTTGTGGTGTCATTGGTAGCACTGCCAGATGCAACAGGTGGCACAAGCTGCAGTAGCATCCTGATGAGGGCCCTGGCACTTTTTTTTTTTTTTTTTAACAAATTAAGCATTATGTTCTGTGCCTTCTGCCCGCATTTCCTTTACCATCTTGGTGAACAATCTCCTGTGACATAAACCTCTTGGCAACATTCTACAAGAGAATATCTCTATTTAATTATGAAGCTTGAGTACACTTTGGCCCTTAAAATATGTTTTAAAACAGAGCCTTGTGAAAGACCTTAACCCACTTGCTAAAATGTCCTGTCAATCTGGTACCTGTCTTGAATGTTGCTGTTGCATGTGCGATTTACTGAACCAGAAAATATAGGCCCATAAAGAAAAATTAATCAGTATTAATGTATTAGCAATAATTTAGAGGATGCTTTTAGACCATGCATAGGGATCGGCAGTTGCAACAAAATGATATTCTTAACCAAGCATGCTGTAGAGATATCAATATTTTATGTAAAGTGTTTGATTATTTTTTGACAGGCCATGTGCAATGGTGATTCCCGACTTTGAGCTCATATGTGAAATTATGCTAGTTGCAGAAGGATTTGTAGATGCCAGGTTACTTGCAAGAAAATTCATTAGTCTCTACACATTATGCCGCGAACTGCTTTCAAAACAGGTAACCAATAATTAAAATGTGGATTTTTGTACAAATTTGTTAGATCAAAGTTAGTTTTGTCATAAAATAAAAGTGAATGTAACTGTATTATAAAGTAATGATTTGAAAATAATATTAACGTTTTATAGAGTTTAGATTTTTCGTGCATAATATTAGCAAGAAGGTATTCCTGGAAAGTGCTCACTAAGCTGTTATGGTACTGCAGCGACTGTATATGTATATATTTTTTACAATCCACCCCAGCACGTAGCTTCAGGTTACTGTTTTGTGGCCCACAGTCCAACACTTTACAGTTCCAAACAAGTCTGTTTACTAAACAAAACTTCTGGCAAAAGGTTGCTACCTAGAGATGTAGGGACCAAATCCTCTCAAATGTTTTTCTCGCTGTAACGCTGCAAAACATACATTTACCATCGTGGCTCACACCACTGTATAGAAAGATAAGGCCTAGTCTATGACCAAAGTAAAATTGCCTCAGTGGATTCTGTGAGATGTCTAGAATGTAAAAGGCTCTTCACAAATCTTGATACATCAGGGGCTTCAAGGCACATCCTACCTCCTGTGAGGCCCCACATTTTGCCCCTAGCCTGTTTGGACACTATGGGCTTTAAATACAATGTCGGGCGGAAAGCCTCCGACTAGCAGTCAGAGGCTTTACTCCCGACATGGTAGGTTTACAGTCCAACTGTTCTATAAGGCTCAAAAAAGTCCTTTGGTCTGTCGGACAGACCGCACCTTGCCAGGTAGATCGCTTCCCCCTGCTGCAGCTTCATCAGCGTCTGAGTGTCCTTGTGCCCATTTTTGTTTGATTCCTTTCTGCCCATTCCCCTCTCTGTTCCTGTGCGTCCTTCCTGCTGTTTCCTCGCTTCTGGTGCCCATCGCTCGGTGTACCCGCCGCTGCTGCCCCTGCGGCCCGCCCCGCGCCCATTCGTTGACCCCTGCCTCCCGCCTCCCACCTCCCACCTGATCCTCCCTGCCACCCGCTTAAATTGGTGGCAGCTGTGCGGTAAGGAGAGCGACCCCTGACCTTGCCAGGTAGGTCACTCCCCCCACTACAGCTTCACCAGCGCCTGAGGGTCCTTGTGCCCATTTTTGTTAGGTCGAGCAGACCTACCCTCAATGCGTGAGCATTGATGGTGTCTGCTTCAGACCTAATGTTACCCGTATTTAGGAATGTGGACAGCAATGTGCCATGCGCTTTTCGTTTCCAGTTTTCACCGCGGGAGCGCGCTCCTAGCTACTTGCTGTGTGTGCGTCGTCAGTTTCGCTTTCGAGCCAGTGCCCCTGGGCAGCCTCGTGGGCTCTGGAGAGATGCTGGCACTATCGTTGGGAGTCCCACACTGGGGACTCCAAATACCATGGCCCCCGCAGCCCTCAACATGCCCCGAGTACCTCCTGTCCCCAGAAACGCAAGCACGGAGCCCCACTCACCGGGACTTCTCCTCCGCAGGACTCTTCCGGGGAGACAACGTGCCCAGCCAGGTCCCGCTCCGGGGCTGCTCCCTCCGGCGTCAATGGGCACAGGGATACTGGCACTCCTTGGCTTCCTGGGCGGACGCTGGCTGCACGCAGGGCTCTCCTCTCTCTGCTCCGGAGCCTTGCTCCAGCCATTGCAGCCTGCCTCCTGGGAAGCTCCGGTCGTGCTCGACTTCCTGCTTCTGGTCAGGCCCCGCCTCTGTCTCGAGGAGGGCTGCCTGACTTCCGCCCAGCCCGGGCTGCTTTCTTGTTTTTTTAATGCAGGTTTGTGTTTTGCCCGTTTGTCGTTTTGTTATTCTTTGCAGCTTATTATCTCGTCCAGGTCTTGTTGTCTTTTTGTTCTGGATAGCTATTCCCCCGAAAATAGTGTGGATTTCTTCCGCTAACCAAGGTTCATACGAAATAGATTTACCTTTTGAACCATATCCTGTAGTGTGTGTCTCCTTATATCCTTAACGGGATATATTCTTCGCGTATGTATGAATGAAATGAGCAGCTGTTTCATGCAAATGAAGATGAAAGCCAACCCTTCGCAAGTGCCATTTTGGCGGGCTCGTAGAAGTCCCACAGACAATATCCCCGAGCCCGCCAAAATGGCACTTGCGAAGGGTTGGCTTTCATCTTCATTTGCATGAAACAGCTGCTCATTTCATTCATACATACGCGAGCACTCTTGGCATCTCGCTGCTGATATCAACACCGGCACGTGTTGAGTCTGCTGGCAGGGACGGCCGCCGTGACGCAGAGGACGGTGGCAACCAGAGCCGGAGGGCTGTCTGCGATGCACAAAGCTTTTTACGGTCAAAAGGAATGTTTTACCGAAGGTACAGTGCATAAAAAGCTCACCCCTGATGCGTGACATGCACCCGAGCTGTGAGGTGCTTGCCGCAGCCCTCTGTGCACACAAAGTCCCCTGCTGACCACTGCGTGCAAACCTACCCGGGACCCGTACATCCATAGGGTGCCCCTGTGACAGCGCTTAGAAATACGACGGTCACAAGGCAAACAGCGTTTTTTCCCTTTAACAAGGTGGCAGACACCTGAAACAGGCAGGTAGCTATAGAGGCAGAGTGACAGACATAGCTAGATAGAACGACAGAGAGATTCTTTTTGAGCCAGGTAGTACAACGAAAAGATTATCGTGCAGAATGGCGGAAAGTGAAAAAAAAAGAAAAAAAAAAGCCCTATGAGCCATTGGCTCTGGCTGCATCAGAGCCTTTCTTTTTTCAGGCTAAAAAACATTGACAAACTCCTTAGATCTTATGATACCAATTAGCTTTGCCAATGCTTGTAACTTTGTATAAGGAGCCAGTGCTTTAATTTGAGCCAGCAGTTTTGGTGCTCGGCACCGGCACTTACTTGTCCGCACCAGCTCTTGTGACAGTCCGCCACATGTGGCGCTGTCTGAGATGTGCACAATTGTGTTTATTAAGTCAAATGACATTGAAAATTAATAATACCAGCCTCTCCCACTTTTAGAGGTTTGCGTGGTCTGAGCTTCCCCCCTCGCCACAAAATGTTCAGCTGCCTGTATAATGAGCTGTGTGCGACTGCCAATCATCTCCCACGGCCCCGGCTTGCTCGGCAGCCAAACTGCTACGCTCGCCAGAGAGAGCACAAAACACACAAGCCACCGCTGCCTGCCAGCCAGAGCATCTGCACTCACTGCCAGCCCCCACCTAAGCCCCCCAGCATCGGCTCCAACATAAATGTGTGTGTAGCATGCGAGCATGGGCGATGTGCGTGTGTGTATGCGGTGAGAGTGTGAGGCTAGCGTCTGTGTGGGGTGTCATGCAAGCGTGGGGGCTGCATATGTATGGTTTGGTTATAAGGGGAATATGAGGTACATCATGCAGGGACGGCTCCTCTGTAATGGCGGACGAGCGTAGCCCCACTGCCAGCCGAGGATAAATAAAATGATAACACGTTACGTTGTTTTTATAGTTTATTATTAATTATTAATTATAGTATTAATTATTTTAAAAAAATAAAAGCCATTGTTATTTGTAATATCAATACATCTAAGTCATGTAAATCCAACACATATTGCATTACAAATGCTATAGATGTCACATTTTCGAAAGTTAAAACTATTGGCATTGTAAATGACAAAACTATTAATTTCGCTATTTTCAAAACCAACACATAAATAAAAAAATTGTCATTTACAATACCAATAGCTCAAACTTTCCTAATGCGAGACCTATTGCATTGCAAATGCTTGTTTGATTCCTTGCTGCCCATTCCGCTCTCTGTTCCTGTGTGTCCTTCCTGCTGTTTCTTCACCCCGTGCCCATCGCCCGCTGTACCCACCACTGCTGCCCCTGCAGCCTGACCCGTGCCCATTTGCTGACCCCTGCCTCCCGCCTCCTGCCTCCCACCTGCTCCTTCCTCCCAACCCCCCTTATAATGGCGGTAGCTACGCGGCCGTGCCGCTGGCGCACTAAAGGCGTGCCTAAGGCAAGCCCGTCTGCGCCTGGACCCTGCCCAGCGCCAGAACCCCTGGCCCCCACACCAGCAATGAAGACCGCCTCCGATAGGACGCCAGCACCCTCATTGCTCTTAACCCAGGAGGAACCCCCGCCTGCTGCAGAGCCACCGCCCCTTCACCTGCCAGAACTGCTGCTTCTCCTGCATCTAAGACGCAGAGACACCCGCCACGACAAAACACAACCAGCTCCGATGCATCCTGATCAACACCCGAACATGCCGTTGAGCTCTGGGGCCTACTCGACACCACATCTTCAGACTTCGCCTTCCTGACCGAGACCTGGATGAATGAAGCCTCCTCCCCAGACATCCCCATAGCCATCCCCGATCGATATAAGATCGCCCGCAGAGACCGCACCAACGGAGTCGGAGGAGAAATCGCCATCGTCCAGAGGAAAACCATCAAGAACTCAACAAACACCTACAACACTCTCAGCGCTGCCGAACACATGCACTTCCAGATCCACGTGGACCCCAAGACCACCCTAAGAGGCACCCTCGTCTGCAGACCACCCGGACCCCGACTGCAATTCTGTGACGCAATCGCCTACTTCATCAGCATGCCCGCACTGACCTCCACCGACTACATCCTTCTCGGAGACCTGAACTTCCACCTGGAGAACAACAATGACAGCAACTCCGCAACCCTGATAGACAACCTTGCCAACCTCAGACTGGAACAGCTCGTCACACCGCCAACCCACATCGCCGGACACATGCTCGACGCCCATACGTCTCCTTCAGCCAGATCTCCAAACCCACCTGGACCGACCACCACTGCATCCACTTCACCTTCTGGAAACCTGTTGCACATCGCCGCACCCTACTGATCCTCTCCCTCATCAAGGACCCCCTTACCGCCAAATCCAACCTCCACCAGGTATTGAAGGCCATTGCCGACTGGATAGAGGATAGCCACCTAAAACTGAACACAGACAAGACTGAGAACCTCATCCTCGGGCCCAACCCCTCAGCTTGGAACAATTTCTGGTGGCCCGCATCACTGAGGGCACCCCCCGCACCCACCAACCACGCACACAACCTGGGAGTCATCCTCGACTCGAAACTCACTATGACCAAATAAGTCAATGCTGTCTCCTTCTCCTGCTTCAACATCCTCTGTATGCTCCGCAAAATCTACAGATGAATCCCGACAGACTCAAGGAAAACAGTCACCAAGGCCCTAGTCAGCAGCAGACTCGACTAAGGAAACGCCCTCTACGCCAGAGCCCCGACTAAGCTCATCAACAGACTGCAAAGAATCCAGAATGCCCTGCACGCCTGATCCTTGACGTCCCGCGCCATGACCACATCACCCCCACCTGAGGAACCTGCACTGGCTCCCTGTCAACAAAAAAATCTCCTTCAAGCTCCTGATCCACGCATACAAGGCACTCCACAAGACCGGCCCAGCCTATCTCAACAGTCGACTCTCCTTCTACTACCCAACAGGAAACTCTGCTCCGCAGACCTCTCTCTGGCTGCCGTCCCGCGCATCCATAGAACCACAGCCGGAGGCAAATCCTTCTCCGACAGCGCCGCCAAGACCTGGAACACCCTTCCCCTCATACTACGACAAACCGAAGACCTTCTAACCTTCAGGAGACAACTCTAGACCTGGCTGTTCGACCAGTAGCAACAGCACCCCTTCCTCTCCACCCGTCAGCGCCTTGAAACCCTTGCGGGTATGTAGTGCGCTTTACAAATTATATGATTGATTGATTGATTGATTTATTCCATGTAGGCCTTTCTGCATGGAAAGGCTGTCGGAAAACAACATTGGGGGCCTCTAGCAGGACCCCCTACCCCTCTGCAATGGGGCCTGGGGGACCTGGGTATGGTGCTTGCCACACAGTGCAGGGACGTTTCAAAACCTCCATTTCTCAATGAAAGCTTGTGCTGCAGGCCTTTTCCACCCACCACACAACCTTTGATTGAGAAATGGAGGTTTGCGTCTGCACCATGGGTGATCTCATCAAAATACTGAGGTCCGAACCGCCGACCTGAGGTCGGGTGGTTCCTTTCTGCATCAGCAAACATCGTAATAAGACCCTATGCACTATTTAATATAGCAGGGATCATGAAAACATGGCTTTTGTGTTTTCATAAACACTGCCAGTGGCAAGGTCAGCCCTCTTGCTATTCTCTCCAGTCTGTTGATGACAGGGGGATGAGGAAGGGAATGAAGGGGATGACAAACGATGTATCTACAGATTGTTGTTTAAAAACACAACACTGTAAGTGGAAGTCTGGATGGTGCATGCGGTGAGTGTGTTCTACTATGACCCCCTCAAACAGGTGCAATCCATTTTGTTTAATAGACACACTGCACATGCCTCAGGTATCACATCTTATCTGCTAAAATGTGGCTGTCAGTTTGCCCATCAGTACATCCCTGAGGCCAATGAGAAGCCACAGTTAGAAGCAGGGGCAGGATACCCAGCACTGTCCCAATTTCTTATAGGACTGTACTTTCAGTACTATGAAGAAGCTGGCAGAAGGATTCCGGTGGTTTTTTTCCTTTTCAAACGTAGCCTTGCTGCTCTGGCTGGTTCCTGTTTCCAAATTATGGCAGGCTTGTTCCAATGTTTTGTAGTTAGCACTTAGGATCATCAGTCTCTGAAGGCATGTGCTGATTTGCCCTTTGTTATATCAGGTGGATTCACATTGTTTTCATTAAACTTAAAGTACTCTTCGGTTTTGTTGGAGCTTTTTGTTACTTTGAGATCATGTCATGGAAGGAGTTTTTAACACTGATTTTTGTCATATGGAAATATGTTGTTGCTATTTGTGTCTTAAAGGAATCGAGGCACATAAACATCATGGAATGCTTTGACGAAGATGTAAGGGCAGTGTAATCCAGTTTGTAATTTTGCTAAGGAGCAGCTTTTCAAGGAAATCCAATATGCCTATTCTATTGTGAGCTATTGCAAAAAATGAGTTTGATATCCTGGGAGTGGTTGGGGGAACAGTGTAAACGAATGTGTCCAGGCTGTGCTGTGACCCAGAACCTAATTGAATTCACCCCCAAAATTAAAATATTTTGAAAATGTTCACCAAAAACGGTAAAGAACTGTTCTAGAAAATAATTTTTGTAGCATTTGGGGAGTATATAGACACTTGAAGATAATAAATAAAACCTCTTTGCCTCTCCTCACAGCCTACATGTGGCAATCTGTATTCCCTACAACTAGCACAGCTGCGCCACATTTTCTGAGAGTCATAAAACCCAGACATATTGGTTTATCTTTGTGGTTAATATGGCCAATTTTAAAGGTTTAGTACATGAGGTTTCTTTGAAAAATATTGTAGAGAAGCAAAAAGATGCCAGTCAGATGGTTCAGTAAGTTAAATGCTTGCATGTCACACGTGCTGTGATCTGCAAATCATGGGGTTGACCCTCAGCAAGGATGATTCAGTGTCTTCCGTCTTCCTAAGGTCTTTAATTGAGAGACATTACATTTAGTAATTGTAACACCTACTATTTACAGTGCTTTGAAATGAGATGTTAAGTACAAAGTGCTACATCAAGGAAAGTTGATTATATTATTACTACGATTTCACTTTATATACTTACTGCTTATGGAAAAACAAGATTAACACGTTGCTGCCTCCTCTGAGCTCATAAGCACTTATCCGTATCCATAAGAAGCAATCACTAGAGGCCCAATCTATTTGATCCTAATATTGGCAAAACACAGCCGAGAACTGCACTCCCTCTCTTAAGATAATGGCTATACCAACTCGCACAACACTGCATGTAGAGAATCACTTCATATTATTCATGGAGCCGGTTGAAAGGACAAAACGAAGAAGTATAGAGACGATAATTATTATTTAAGAAATAGTGGAAAAACAGAGAAAAACCCAACTGAAAGTGACTTTGGAGAAACCCTGCTGCAAAGTCCTTCAGGAAGACCAGATCCCAGAGTGAAAGTGAACTAAGAGGCAAAATGGAGAGACCTTCCCATGGAAATTGCAGGAAAGAGTTGGGTGAAATGTCCAGAGATAACACTATGAGGAATCCTAGTGAGAGGTGAATGGCTGCTAGATAAAGAAAGGAACAGACTCAGTGGGAGAGAGGAAGAGAGATGAAGATGCACCAAGAGCACATTTCATCCTCAGAAATGCAATCAAGCGCAGCTTTAAGGCAATGAACCCTGAGTTAGTGAGAAGAAATATTATAAATGGATGCCCGTGGCATTTCTTTTTGAGCGAGTACCTATATGGCATATTTGGATGCATTTGGTAGTAAAACCTACATTTATCACTGCGATGAATTCGATAGGTAGTGGTCTGGAGAATTGCTGACTGATCACCTAAGTTGCATGTAACACTGGGCAGTGGGCTGCTCTATAAGAGTCTGATTCAACCAGAAAAAAGCATGTGTAGAACTTAAGTTCGAATAAAAAACACTTTCAAATTTCAAACCTATTTCACTGAATTAACATATGTGTGGAATTATACATTTTGGAGAGTACATTGACAAATGCAGAAAATCTGCACGATTGGAGAATTCCTTTAGTCATTAAATTAGATTATAGTAAGTATTTGATTTAGAAAGTGCATAACACGTCTTATACGACTGGCTTCTAAAGTTTTCCTGTCCCCTGCTTAAATACAAATTAGTTGAAGTCATTTTCTTCTTAGAGGAAACAAAGCAAGGCATATACAAATGAAGTGTTCTATTGATTCAGCGTGTAGATTACATAGATGATATAATTTAAAATATAACCTTGAACTTCGCCAAAGACTTCAAACAGATACATTGGAATACAAAATGGCTCACACTGTAAAACGTATTTTTTACATTGGCAGTTAAGTTAGAAACAACACAGGTTTGAGGTTTCATCCCATAAGAATAATGGGTTTAACCAGAACATTTATATTTCAGGGAACACCTTAGATCCCAATTGTAGGTTCGTTTTCTAATTGTGTTAAACAATAATTTACCTGCCGAAGATGATAAATTAGTCAACACCTCTAAAAATGGTAATAGATTTTCAGTAATTATGGTACTGATGTTAATTCTCATAGGCAAAACAGAAGCATGATTCAACAAAAACACTTCCTAGTATAACATTGAATTCAAAGAGTCTTGATTGCCGTAAGCACACAAACAGATATAATTAATCAACTGACGTTTATGCAAATAGTGATTATAGGCTGAATTCAAGTCGCAGTGGACACTGGGGTTTTGATGATCTTAAGTTTAGAAGTAAGTGAATAGACTGCTTGAATATCACATCAAGTTTTGCGATCAGTTTCAATAGAGACAGCTAACAATTCATAAAATAGAAATGGAACCTCTTTATATCTAAGCACATCGAGTGAAGGACAGATGGCTCGCCCTCCATATATATTAGAAACTTTTTAATTGCAAAAATGATTGCCCTGCATCGGTGCTTACAGCTAGCACATTGTGCGTTCCAGTTTCTTCTGTTATCAATTATTAGGCCCAGATAAGGGTAACGTTTGGCTTGTTGTAGATTTCTGGTGTTAATCTTCCATAAATAGCAAGATTTTTTAAAGCTAACACTCATGACCTTTGTTTTTTCGTATTTTTAATTAGGCGTTCTTTTTGTTATCTCGATCAAGTCTACGTAATTGACGTTGAAGCCAGTCTGGGGTCATTGAAAAGATGATTACATCATCAGCGTAAGCTAAATTGCTCACTCTTTTTTATCTCTCAGTTTAAGACCATTTTCCTCGTTTAAAGCATCTATGAGATCTGCTGTAAGGGGTGAAATTTAAAATGGTCTAAGGTTCTGCCCTGTTTCAAACCATTGTCCATGTAAATCCGGGTAGAAAGATCCCTATCGCTAGAAAGTTTTACTTGCACCAATTTATTATATGTAATTCAACCAGGATTGCGATTTGGAGCATAGACGGTTTTCTGCCTACTTTGTCAAAACCTGATGAGCAATTAACAAAGCAGATGAAGAGTTTACCCCTGTTTAAATACAGTTTATGAGTGATCAGTTAATTTAATATCGTAAGGTTGTCATCACGGAGCACTCCGGATTAAATGAAGTCTGTGTAATCTTCAACAGTCCCTTTTCGTGTGCCCATTCAGATAATGTGGCTAATACAAATTTGACAAACAATTTGCCATCAAAGTTCAATAGTATAATACATTTTTGGGTCCCATCATAAGCCTTGTTTATAGAGTGGTTGCAGAATAGATTCCTTCTAAGAATCAATAAGGACCCTGGAGTTATATATTATTGTAAAAAAAACACATAAGACACCACCCCATAAAGGGGAGTTTATCTTTAGGAACTCGGATTGCAATACCATTCTGGCCGGGGGCCCTGGGTGAACAACTAGAATGTTTTAATGTTAATGCTTCGTTCTCAGCTTTTGATACAATTTTGTTGACCCCTGAGGAATACAAGAAATGATCGGTCCGGTGATCAGTGTATACTGGTTTATTATAAAAGGCTTTTAGGCTCCAAACGTGATGTTGTAAGTGTAACGGTTGGTGCAATGGCATATGCCTAAACCAATTAGCAGCCAGAAGCATTTTAAATCTAATTTTTTATACTTTCAATTAATTGGAACCAAAAATGATTTTTATACTTTCAATTAATTTCTAACCAAAAATTATTGTGTCGACGTTTTTTTAATGTCAGACACTTGTTGCTTATACTCAAGTTGTATTTACAGGGGATGGCTACGGAGTACCAAGCCTCCAAGTAGCCACAGGTGCCACAGTTGACGCTGCCTCGCCCCCAGCAATGGAGTAACGGAGTTTGGCGTTCTCAAGTGAACACGCAGAGAAAGCTCGGCGAACTCGGGTAAAAATACAGAAAAAGCACAGAAAACACAGAACTTCCGCTGGCCGCTTCTTTGTTGGTCTCCTTTCACAAATGCAGCTTGGATGATGTACGGCACTTGAATTTTGCCGTAGGTGTCTTTTTGTTACATCAGGCATGCCGGCATCGGTCAACAAGAGGTGCTGGTGTCGGAATTAGCGGCGCCGGGAACTAACCCTCAGGGGAAGACGCCATGGCTCCAGAGCACCAAGGAAGCCAGGAGCACCAGTGGAAAAACCATGGAGGCTGCCGGCTTAGGAGGCTAAAGAGGTACAGAGGTACAGAGCTGGGAGCAGGTGGAAGGAGGTGGGATGAAATTTCTCCTGTTTGTACATCTGCTGAAAATAGCCCTAGTATAAGGGGGATTGTTGAAACCTGGGAGCAGTTTGGCACAGTTAGGGGGGCACTTCAGCATATTTGAGGATCAGAACTGGAAAAAATAGGAGGAAAAAATGGGAAAGCATTTGAAACACTCAAGTGCGGTAGCCAAGGTTTATTCAGCGGCCGGGCTGAAAGCCAAAACCCGTTTAGCCCAGGCAAAGGCAACTGCACTGGTAGGTAGAGCGGAACACATCACTAATGCTCGTGGCTCAGATGTTAGCTTCGAAAGTTCAGAAGAGGAGTTGCCCCCTACTCTGTCTCCAGTACAGGTAGAAGGAGAGATGTTTGGGGGACAAAGGTATCAAGGGTCAAGCTTCCATCACTGCAATTAACTATTGAACAGGCAGGGCTGGCCTTACCGCATATACAAACTTATTACAATGCAGCTTTTTTAGACTTATTAGCTTGTTTATTGGTTTCTAATGGGTTAAAAGATAATTTCCTTGTGGATAAAATAGTGCAGGAAGACGGTTCTCAGATTTCAATATTTTTAAAAACCTCCAAACTTCTGAAAAAAAGGATTATTCCATCAGACTTCAATCCTTTTTTAAGGGGACAGGCTCCTCTGGGTTTCATTTCTTAAAATTGAGGGAATGTTAGAACCTTGGCCTTCAAATTCAATCATGCCATTTGAGAAATTGGGCTAGAAGAGCTAAGATATTTTTTAATCCAGAATAGGGAAATTACATGGCAGGAAGTGTTGTTGAGGAGTGGAGATCAGAGGAAGCCATCTTTTTTTGAGTATTTACAGATTGTCCATTTTTTTAAACAACAGATTTTTTCATTTAATATACCGAATAAACTTGTGACAGCCCTTCTTGGGTCAAAGTTAAGTGAAGTAGGGAATTGGTATCGTTTGTTACGTAATCAGGGCCAACTCCTATTGATAGAGAAGCATCTGGAAAGGGTGACCCATGAAACGCAATGCTCCTTTTCTAATCACGAATGGGAAGCTATATGTTGTCAAGGGAGTAAGGCTCTGAGAGCATCCAATTTTAAAAGAATGGCCTTCTTTTTAACCCAATGGCTGGCCTACTTTGCTCCGAAAGCACTCAATAAAAGGTATCCGGAAGTTGAAAATAGATGCATTCGATGCCAGGCGGATGGGGAAGGAGGCTGGCTACATATTGTTTTTAAAGGTCCTAGATTGGGGCCTTTTTGGGGAGAGATCTTCTTGGCTCTAAACAGGGCATTCAAGAAGAGGATATTGCCTGAAGTTGAGGTGGCCCTGTTTGGAATTAGTAAAGGCAGGACGAATTTGAGGAAAGCTGACAAAACTTTTCTTTGTATCGCCTCCTTAGTAGCCCACTCCTTAGTCCAGAATTGGAGGTCTAGGGAAGTTCCCACTTACGACAAATGGTTTGAAGAAGCCTACGCGATCCGTGTGGGAGCCTCCAAGAAGTTTAATGAAAACTGGAAGTTTTTAAGTAATTTGGAAAACCAGACATGAGTAGCACTACCCTGAAAATGGAGTCTAGGTTTTGTACTATTATTTTGAAAGTTTGGCAGAATAAGGAATATCTTCTAAATAGTTTTGAGGTGTTTTTCTGGATCATTCTAGCACTTTAGCCTAACACCTTTGCACTTTCGTACTTGCACTTTAACACTGTGGCACTATATAAATTTTTCATTATGTAGCTGTACTTTTTCTCTTCAGCTTCCAAAAATAGCTACGTAACTACATATGATAGCTTTGTTTAAAGCGTTTTTTCTGCTTTTATCAGTCAATGGTTGTAGTTCGGAAAGTTGAATGCATTGATTTTATCTAATTTTTAACTCATTCTGATTCTTATCAATGTTTTTTTCATATGTTATTGCAATGTCCTCGATGCTCTGTTCAATAAAAAAAGATTTATTTATTCAAAAAGGTGTCTCAAATTGGTGACATTGATGTTTTTAAAAGGTTAGGCAATTTCTTCCTGTGTATCTGTTTTGCATCAGTGAGTGACCAAATTAAAACTTGTGTCCCTGTTACCTTAATATTAGAGTTGATTTGTCGGCTTGATATTAGAGGATAAGTATTTAAAAAGGCTTGCAATAAAATTGTGAAATTGTTAAATGGCAAAAGTATTTTTAAAAAGCTAGACGAATGAATAGACTGTGATTAATAATGGTAAAGGTACCACTGAGAGAGTCTGAAAGACTGGTAATATATGTCAAAAAGGCATATCCATGCAAATAAGTTGAGTATTGTGGTCAATTTCATTCAGAGAAATAGTTTCAAAATTGGAGCACCGATGGAAATGAGATGTATGCACAAAAGTATTGTCCTGAAGCACACTGCAGCTGTGGAAAAAAAAGTGATTTAGCAAGTTCATCAAAGCTAAATTGACCATTTAAACAAAGGAAACAGGCTCTTTTAAGGTTTAGGATGTAAGGTTATTCTTCTCTGACAGAGGCTTACTGAAAAGCAGTGATTGTGATATATTATTCTGATGATCGATTGGTTTTTATATACACACATCAGAATAAAAAATGCCTAACAAAAATCCTCAGTAATTAGTATTAAGCATTAGAATATTAGATAGTCAGATATTCAATTTCTGAAAATACAGATTTTAGGTAAACAACATATTTGCATAGTAATGGAGTGGATAAACATTGAGAACATTTTTTTCTTTCTCATTGGTCCTCATGTGAACACAGCCATTACAGCAAGTATGCACGTAGTATTGATATTTGTTTTTGATCCTTGAATACCTAATGCACTGCTGATCAATACAATGCGTCAGCCAATGAGTCTACCACTTGAGGCCTACAATGCAAGGGCTTCAAATGTAACATAGCTGTTAAATGAAAAGTTAGTCAACCTCCATGATTCTGGGAAACATACAATGGAAAAAGAGTGTAGAAATTGCTTCAAGTTTTCAACCCTAAATTTTATTTGTCTCTTTACTCCAGCGATATTCTAGGAGCAAATTAAATCAAATATTTTGAGAAAGTGGCAACTGATGTAGATTTGTCATGAATCTTGCATGTGTCTTGAATGAATGACTTTAGTGAGTGTGTTATCAAACTCCCAGTGAGTGGCTGTGTGTTTGTTAATACTCACACATTGAATAATTTGTCCAACTCTAAGTACGCTAAATAATAGTTGGTCAGTCCTATCAGAAAGTTAAGCGTCTGGACCCTTACAATTCATGGAAAGATCTCCCTCTATCATAGGGGTGTTATGCTCCTGAGAGTTGTTAAATGTATACAGGTTTTTGGGTGTTAGAATTGAAGTATATTCAATTTAGGGAACCTTTTTTTACTGAGATTCTCATAGTTAAAAGGATAGATCATGTTTTCCCATACATTGTCTACCCAGAACTGTGATGACCATGATAATCTGGTTGTATCAGTAGGTGAAGACTGACTTGCTATGAAATGTATCCTTAATAGATCTTTTGATTTTAAGGCTTTGAATATTGGGTACGAAGACAGCAGTCTAAGGACATTATATCTATTTAGAATATCAGATGTTCCTTCAGATGAGGGCAAAGAAGTTCCATAAATTTGAGCATCACTCCAATCCTTGGCCACATTTGTATGGAGAGAAAAAGTTTCAGGGTCCAAATTACAGTGGTTAAGCAGGCAGTCACTCAGACTGAAGTGGGGCTCAGAATTAATCCCAAGAATAATCTAATAGAGTTGATTGCCGTAGCTGGGTGGTGAGTTGTTAATAATAGACTAAATTGTGGTTACTTTCTCAAGTTGGTTTTTGCCAGCCTGTAGCTGTTTTGACAAGAGGCACTTCTTACCAGTGAGCATTTTTTGGATAAAAAAGTTTTGGTTCCGTGGACCAGATCCAGATCGATCACAAAGTTCGAGTCGGTGTCCATGGGCATTTTTCGACTTGGAATACAATATGCATGGATAATTGATGTTTGTTTCTTGAATTCATCTTGGCAGATGTCGCATTAGCAGGCATAATATTATTATTAGAGTAGTTCAGAAGGTGATGTGCTGGTCCTGGCAGGCTCTATGAAAATGATAGCCTTGGCAATGATCCCCCAAGTTATGTTAAAAAATGGATACTTTTTGGGCTTGAGGAGGATGTAGTTTGATTCTTAGAAATATCAGATTTAGCCTTGGGGATTTTCCTTTTTTTGTTACATTTCCTAACGTTGTTTTATTCTGAATTTGTTACATAAGGATGAAAAGGATTATCTGTTTATTTTTCACATAGAAGCAATGATTGTGTTTAAGGTATCAGTTCCTGGTGTTTGTCCTCATCGGGACATTTAAGAACTGAATTGGAACTTGGCAGATTAAAGTTACTTTCTATATTATACACCATTAATAAGCTTGGATGTGATGAAATTGAATGAACGATGACATTGCCCAGGATGCTATAGTTGGATCAATGGCTTATTTTAGAGGGTTTTAAATGTTTGTCGTCTTTGATTATTGGAGCTTGTTGAGGGTCCATTGTTCCAATGGTAGTTAAATTGTTTTTTGAGTTATTTAAGCATGAACTGATTTTAATCTTCTAAGTTGGTCATTTGAATTGCCAATGTGAATTCTAGAGCCCCTTTCCAGAAGTAGCTTCTCAGTTTTTTTTATTTAGTCTCGTTACTTAATGTAAGATGGCATGTATGGAGTCTAAACTTGAAGCTTTGGTCTTCTGTAAAGTCACTTGATCATTTATGATGAGTAATATATTAGAGTGTCACTCATTTTTCATAAAGGGGCAGAAATAGTGCATATAACAGTCAGAATCGGAAATGTTGGAAGCATGTGATCTTGATCGTTTTGATCCAGGACAGGAAACAAAGTGGGAATTGTATTTGAGGCAACAAAGTCTCCTTTGTTAGATTCAATGTCAGTAGTTTTGGAATAGAAAGTCAGAACTTCAAGTTCAGCTAAAGTTGCTGAATTCTCAAAGCAGTCTCTTGCATTCAAATTAAAAGCTATGTTGTATGGGTTTTTAGCATGATCCAAAATGATTGTATTAAGTTCATCATCTTGCTGTTCACTTGCTTATGGCTACTATCCCTCCTGTGGTGTAGGCCATCAACCAGGACTCTCCAGCCATCTCTGTCCTGGACTTTTCTTGAAATCTGACTCCAGGTGTATCCAATCTCCTTGCAGGGAGCCTCGAGTTCTTGGCACCAGGTGTTTCTTTGCCGTCCTGTTTCCCTTTCCCTTTTCAGGTTCCAGGTCATGGCTTGCCTTCAGTGCATCTGCAAGAATGTTGACACATTCTGCTGCCTTCCCATTTCTCAGATGTTTGATGGCTTTGCTGTATGTCTTCCTTGGTTGGTCAGCTGCAATCGATTGGTAAGTCCTTGTCAACTGGCTGTATGTCTGGGGAAGAATGCGGCACAGCTGGTTCTACAAAGTGCTCCGTCCCTCTTCTATGATGGTCTTTGTTACCCATGATTGTCTTTCCTGCTTTGTCTTTTACAGGTCTTTCTGGCTTACTGTATCTGCCAGAAAGTTTCCATGCTATGTTGTAGAGTTATTTCAAGTTTCCATGGCTTGCTCCTTCCTGGGCTTCTGTGGCAAGACCATCAATGAATCTTCGCTTGTCTGCTCTTAAGCTTCTCTTTGCTTGCTTTTCGGTTTTGGTGTATTCACCTTGAACATCGCCACCACTGACGACATCCACATGCTACTAGATCAGGGACACACCGCAGCCCTCATCCTCCTGGACCTTTCCGCAGCTTTTGACACTGTTTCACACTGCACACTAAGTACCAGACTCCACACTGCCGGGATTCAGGGAAACACCCTCAAATGGATCCGCTCCTTCCTCTACGGAAGAACTCAGAAAATCAGACTCCCCCCCCCCTATTTCTCCGAACTGACAGACATCTACGGAGTTCCCCAGGGTTCCTCGCTAAGCCCCACCCTCTTCAACATCTACATGGCACCCCTCGACTAATGAAATTGATAAGGAAGTGCAAAAAGGGGCAGGAGGCCCGAGTGTGCAAGAGAATGCTGATGACATGATGCAGGCGATTATGCAGGTGGAGGCAGAACTAATGGCTAAATCCCCTAATCCCACATGGGGAAGCGCAGTTAGCTTGGTGGCAGAAAAGCCAGTACTCGGCCACCCCAAAGAGAAGGAAGATGTATGCTCATTGGATGGGGACCGCTTTTTTTCAGTGGATGAGGATTCTGACTCCGTTCAACAGGAGGGAGAGATTTCAGATTTAGAGGAGGAAGAAGAGGCGGAGAAGGAGGAGGATGAAGATGAAGAGGAGGATGATTCATGGGCGGCTTCTACCTCTTCGGAAACTGATATTGATAAGGATTCTACACTAAAGAAGAAACAGACAAGGCGACATAGGCACGAAAGGTCACCCACAAGGGGGGCTGAGAGGAAGCTGGACTGGGATTACTCGGCAACATCGCAGACATACCAAGAAGAGCCAGAAACAGGTCTGAATCAGGATGATGCACTAGGAAGAGTATTCAACATGCTGAAGCAAATACAATCAGAAGCGAGATCTACAAGTCGGAAAACATGGCAAGACTTTAGGAAAATCCAAACGACGCTTAGAAAAACAAACAAACTTTATGAAGGTCTGGCGGGGAGAGTTTCCGAGGTCGAGGAGAGAACTGGCAAGATGGAGGATGACTTTCGCAGCTTTAGCGAATTTAAATCACAACAGGAAAAGAAGGCGGATGATATCCTCTGGAAGATGGAGGATTTCGAAAATCGCCAAAGGTGCAATAATGTTCGCATTTTGGGAGTGGCGGAAGGGCTTGAAGGGCAAGATCCCAGGGGGTGTGTGGTCAAATTACTAAAGGGGGCGTTCCCTGAGTCCCAGTGGCAGTGGGAGACAGAGGTGCAGAGGGCGCATAGATTCCCCTTTGTCCAGCGGAAGGCATACGGAGCTGAAGGAGGGTCGAAAGCACCACTCCCCCGAGCAATATTAGTGTACGTTGGAAACTTTTTACTCCGTGAGGAACATATCCAGAAAGCCAGGCCAGACAGTAAAAGAACTGTGGAGGGTGTTACATTTTTTACTAGACCTGATTTCTGCCACGTGACAGTAGAGAGGAGGTGGAAGCTCAGAAGACTGATCTCGGAGTTTCAGGCTTTAGGATCAGAAGCATATTTGTTATTCCCAGCCAGGTTGAAAGTGGTCACAAAGGGCAAGGTCAGGATGTTTATTTCGGAAGTGAAAGCACAGGAGTTTATTCAGGATTTGGAGAGGGCAAAGAAAGAGGGTCACTGAGGGATAAATGTACCTTCGTGAAGAGAGGGGGGGCACACTGGAGAAGATGGGGGAGGGGTGCGACTAACACAACCAGGAAGCGTCCACATATAGGTCAGTATTGACCTATTTGCCTGTAGGGGGGGGAAGGGGGGTAACTCAGGGGAGGGGGGGGAAGGGAAAGCAAAAAGCAGCTGAAATGTATGGTTTTGATATGGCAGTTAGCACACATTGATTATATATTTTGTTTGTTGTTTATAGTTTTGAGTAAAGAAGGAGGGAGGAAGAATGGAAGGGGGGGGAGACAGTCGAAAGAGACAGCTGGGCTAGGAAGAGATGGCCTTTTTTTCAATACAAAATGTCATGTAAGATTGTCTCCTTAAATGTATGTGGGCTGAATGATCCAAGGAAGAGGGCGAATGTAGCAGCATATATAAGAACTTTACAAGTGGATCTAGTATGTTTACAAGAAACGCATGTAGAGGAAAAGCAGATTTATCTAATGAACCAATTGGGTTTTGATGTACTTGCAGCCAGTAGGCAAGGATCTAGGACAAGAGGAGTTGTTATCCTGGGGAGAAGAAGAGAAGTGACAGTTAAAAGAAAGAAAGAAGACCGTTGGGGGAGATGGGTTATGGCGGAATTATGTGTTAAAGGGCTCAATCTAACATTAGTAAACATATATGGTTCCACTGAGGATGATTCAGAGATATGGGAGTTTTTAGATATAGAATTAGCACAGTGGCCCGAACCAGTAATTTGTTGTGGTGATTTCAATATGCATGACCCTACAAGTTCATTTATGAGTACAGGCGTAGTCTATAATGGTAGAAAGAGAAAAGTAAACAGGGCTATTACCAATATGGTTAAAAATAATCTTCTGACAGATCCCTGGATAATGCAACACCCATTGGTCGATGGTAGCACTTTTTTTTCGGCACCTCATCAGGTATTGGTGAGATTAGATTATTTCTTAGTCTCTAGGTCCATGGTCTTGGAGACGAAGATTGAGAAGCAACCAAGAACTATTTCTGACCATAGTCCGTTAATACTGACAGTTAAGGTCCCGCAAATACAGAGTAAGAGGTCCACATGGACGTTTGAGAGGAGTCTGCTCCAAGACCTTGAGTATAGGAAACATATGGAAGGGTGGATTAGGTTATTCTGGGAGATTAATCATGGAACTGCCTCAGTAGGGCAAACCTGGGATTGTTTTAAAGCAGGTGTCAGAGGGGAAACACTGAGTTATGTGATGACCAGACGTAAGAAGGAGAGGTTAAGGAATGAAGCTATTCGTCAAAAGCTGATTATCGAAGAAGGAAAACTAGTTTCTGCAGTAAGATCTAAATCCAGCTTGGAAAATATATTATTAACACTAGTAGCACTGAAGGCAGATGCAATAGAAAGTCTCTCGAAAAGGTCTGCTAAAAATATCTGGCTAAGAAAGAAGAGTTATATGAGTGTAGTGAGAAGGTGGGACACATACTTGCGGTTAAAGTTAGACAGCAGAGGGCAGATGCAGAGATAAAGGAGATATTAGATCCGATGGGTGTCACTGTCACAGGCTCAGATGAGATAAGGGATGTCTTTAGAGGCTTTTATGAAAAACTGTATACACAGGGCGACACAGAGGGAATAGTGGAAGTTAGGAATTATCTTAGAGATGTGTGCTCACCCTCTGCCACAAAAGAAGAAGGAGAAATGTTAGACTCTACCCTAGGTCTGGAGGAATTTATCGATGCATTAAACAGCTTACCATCAGGAAAGGCAACCGGACCTGATCAAATTCCGGTTGAATTTTATAAAGTATTTCGTGATTGTCTGTTGATCTATATGTTTGAGGTTATGGTATATGTACAGCAAGGGGGGCTATCACCAGACTCATGGCGTGGGGCGGATATAATTGTTATTGCTAAAAAAGGGAAGCCCGTAACCCTTCCTGGATCCTATAGACCCATCACATTGATGAATTCAGACAGCAAGGTATATTCTAAGATGTTGGCAAAGAGATTAGCAGGTTGTATTGAACACTTGGTGAGCCCATCACAGCATGGTTTTATACCCGGGAAGGGTACTACACAGCACATTAGGACATTGATCACTATGTTCGATGCGGCAGAAGTCACAGGTGACCCTATTTCAGCATTGTTTTTAGACGCCGAGAAGGCTTTTGATAGGGTCGCCTGGGAATATTTATGGGAAGTTATGAAGTGGCGTGGTATTGGTCCAGGTTACATACGAGGTATGCAAGCCCTATACAGAGACCCGGTGGTTAAAATCAGAGTAAATGGAGGGCACTCGGATATAGTACATATACAGCGGGGGACTCGCCAGGGCTGCCCGTCTTCTCCACTGTTGTTCGCCCTGTACATAGAGCCATTACTACGCAAACTAGAGGGAAACCGTGTTATTCAACCTATGTCATTAAATGGTTGCACTGTGAAAACTCTGGCCTATGCTGACGACGTGGCTATATTGACTCCAAATCCGGATATAGCCATGGTTGGAGTAGAGGCAGAAGCGCAGGAGTTTGGGCTGATCTCAGGATATAGCCTAAATAAAACTAAAACCCAGATTATCGTGAATAGGTTTGCATCAAGTCTAGATAGCAGGGTGGTCAATAATGCAATATACTTAGGGATTGACATACCTGCAAAATTGGAGGAATTAGTTGAGCGCAATATGGAACCATTGCTTGCGAAGGTTAAAAAGGACCTGGAAAGGATAAACAATTTACATCTCTCTTTGGTTGGATGCACAAATGTGTTGAAAATGATGGTCCTGCCCAAATTTTTGTATTTATTCAGGTCAATACCTTTGATTTTTGAGAACAAATGGTTCAACAGGTTGGAGAGTGTGGCTAATAGATTTATCTGGGCACGAGGAAAAACTCGTAGGGCTTATAAATTTATCACCTTGCCAAGGGATAGAGGGGGTGGGGTGCACCAGACTTTAGATTATACTATTTGGCTGCTGCTCTCCAGTATATGCAGGGAATAATCGGAGGAGGTGGGGGGTCATCAAAGACCATTAATATGTCAAACGAAGCTTATACAATGGTACTAGGACAAAATACTGTTAATGGTTTCCTGTATTTTACGGATCTGGGTTATCTCAGAAGGCAGACATACAAGACTCTCAGGGCGGCACTTAAAATCTGGAGCATTTTCTTGAAAAAGACCGGTATGGGTAGATTTAATAGGTACACCAAAGTCTATAAAAATAAATCCTTCCCCGAAGAAATTTTTGCTGATTCAGTAATGGCGGATTGTGAGGGTAAAGGGATACAGCAAATCGGGGATTTAGTAAATTCAGAGGGTGTCATACAATTTGAGGAATTGATTAAAAAATATAAAATAAACAGAAGGGACTTCTTTAAGTATCTCCAGATTAGGAGTTTTCTTAGGAATAAACAAGGAGGGCCATTGGGCTTTCTCCCAACCGAACTGATGGAAGGGCTAACTACGGGGGAGGAATACTCCATTAGGCTAATATACGCTGCACTGGCAAAAAATAGACCTGATGATCTAGATAAGCATAGGGTTAAATGGGGGGAAAGGATAGAGGCTACCCCTGAATCATTCAACGAATCACTGGAACTAGGCCGGTCTATGCTATGTTCTGCCCCTTTGCAATCCCAACACTACAAAACACTATTCTCGCTATATTATACTCCAGCCAGGATCGCGAAGTGGGGGGGCACCGAGGGTACTACATGCCCCAGATGCAACTCTACTGAGGCAGATATTGTCCACATGTTTGCTACATGTCCTCAATTATATACATTAATTAAGGATGTCGAAAAATTTTTCATCAACTCATTAAAGATAAGGATAACCTTCACTGTAGGCTTAATTATGCTGGGTGTGGACGCAGGAAATGTGCAAATGGACCCAGGCGATGCAATGTTTGTGTTTATGGCAGCGGCTGTCTTTAGATTAATGCTAGCCAGAGTATGGTTAGATAAGACTCCCCCGACCTTGCAAATATGGCTATCCAATCTTATTGCTACACATAATTTAGAGAAATACATATATGCAAGGAAGGGTAGGATAGGGAGAGCTCGAGGTATTAAGATATGGGGACCTTTGGAGAAATGGAGAACAGGAATAGGATGATTCATTTTGTTGTTGATTTATGATTGTGTTTCTTGTATAATATGATATATGTTGTCTTGGCCCCCCCTTTCGGTGGTTAAATAGTTTCGATTTAAAACTTGTTTTGTTATATTGTGAGACGAACAAATGTAGGAGGAAAATATTGTATTCTTTTTTGAAATGTGTGCTTATTGAAATGTAAAATAAAATATATTTAAAAAAAAAAAAAAGAGAACATTTTTTTCTTTCTCATTGGTCCTCATGTGAACACAGCCATTACAGCAAGTATGCACGTAGTATTGATATTTGTTTTTGATCCTTGAATACCTAATGCACTGCTGATCAATACAATCCGTCAGCCAATGAGTCTACCACTGGAGGCCTACAATGCAAGGGCTTCAAATGTAACATAGCTGTTAAATGAAAAGTTAGTCAACCTCCATGATTCTGGGAAACATACAATGGAAAAAGAGTGTAGAAATTGCTTCAAGTTTTCAACCCTAAATTTTATTTGTCTCTTTACTCCAGCGATATTCTAGGAGCAAATTAAATCAAATATTTTGAGAAAGTGGCAACTGATGTAGATTTGTCATGAATCTTGCATGTGTCTTGAATGAATGACTTTAGTGAGTGTGTTATCAAACTCCCAGTGAGTGGCTGTGTGTTTGTTAATACTCACACATTGAATAATTTGTCCAACTCTAAGTACGCTAAATAATAGTTGGTCAGTCCTATCAGAAAGTTAAGCGTCTGGACCCTTACAATTCATGGAAAGATCTCCCTCTATCATAGGGGTGTTATGCTCCTGAGAGTTGTTAAATGTATACAGGTTTTTGGGTGTTAGAATTGAAGTATATTCAATTTAGGGAACCTTTTTTTACTGAGATTCTCATAGTTAAAAGGATAGATCATGTTTTCCCATACATTGTCTACCCAGAACTGTGATGACCATGATAATCTGGTTGTATCAGTAGGTGAAGACTGACTTGCTATGAAATGTATCCTTAATAGATCTTTTGATTTTAAGGCTTTGAATATTGGGTACGAAGACAGCAGTCTAAGGACATTATATCTATTTAGAATATCAGATGTTCCTTCAGATGAGGGCAAAGAAGTTCCATAAATTTGAGCATCACTCCAATCCTTGGCCACATTTGTATGGAGAGATGAAGTTTCAGGGTCCAAATTACAGTGGTTAAGCAGGCAGTCACTCAGACTGAAGTGGGGCTCAGAATTAATCCCAAGAATAATCTAATAGAGTTGATTGCCGTAGCTGGGTGGTGAGTTGTTAATAATAGACTAAATTGTGGTTACTTTCTCAAGTTGGTTTTTGCCAGCCTATAGCTGTTTTGACAAGAGGCACTTCTTACCAGTGAGCATTTTTTGGATAAAAAAGTTTTGGTTCTGTGGACCAGATCCAGATCGATCACAAAGTTCGAGTCGGTGTCCATGGGCATTTTTCGACTTGGAATACAATATGCATGGATAATTGATGTTTGTTTCTTGAATTCATCTTGGCAGATGTCGCATTAGCAGGCATAATATTATTATTAGAGTAGTTCAGAAGGTCATGTGCTGGTCCTGGCAGGCTCTATGAAAATGATAGCCTTGGCATTGATCCCCCAAGTTATGTTAAAAAATGGATACTTTTTGGGCTTGAGGAGGATGTAGTTTGATTCTTAGAAATATCAGATTTAGCCTTGGGGATTTTCCTTTTTTTGTTACATTTCCTAACGTTGTTTTATTCTGAATTTGTTACATAAGGATGAAAAGGATTAGCTGTTTATTTTTCACATAGAAGCAATGATTGTGTTTAAGGTATCAGTTCCTGGTGTTTGTCCTCATCGAATGAATTGGAACTTGGCAGATTAAAGTTACTTTCTATATTATACACCATTAATAAGCTTGGATGTGATGAAATTGAATGAACGATGACATTGCCCAGGATGCTATAGTTGGATCAATGGCTTATTTTAGAGGGTTTTAAATGTTTGTCGTCTTTGATTATTGGAGCTTGTTGAGGGTCCATTGTTGCAATGGTAGTTAAATAGTTTTTTGAGTTATTTAAGCATGAACTGATTTTAATCTTCTTAGTTAGTCATTTGAATTGCCAATGTGAATTCTAGAGCCCCTTTCCAGAAGTAACTTCTCAGTTTTTTTTTATTTAGTCTCGTTACTTAATGTAAGATGGCATGTATGGAGTCTAAACTTGAAGCTTTGGTCTTCTGTAAAGTCACTTGATCATTTATGATGAGTAATATATTAGAGTGTCACTCATTTTTCATAAAGGGGCAGAAATAGTGCATATAACAGTCAGAATCGGAAATGTTGGAAGCATGTGATCTTGATCGTTTTGATCCAGGACAGGAAACAAAGTGGGAATTGTATTTGAGGCAACAAAGTCTCCTTTGTTAGATTGAATGTCAGTAGTTTTGGAATAGAAAGTCAGAACTTCAAGTTCAGCTAAAGTTGCTGAATTCTCAAAGCAGTCTCTTGCATTCAAATTAAAAGCTACGTTGTATGGGTTTTTAGCATGATCCAAAATGATTGTATTAAGTTCATCATCTTGCTGTTCACTTGCTTATGCCTACTATCCCTCCTGTGGTGTAGGCCATCAACCAGGACTCTCCAGCCATCTCTGTCCTGGACTTTTCTTGAAATCTGACTCCAGGTGTATCCAATCTCCTTGCAGGGAGCCTCGAGTTCTTGGCACCAGGTGTTTCTTTGCCGTCCTGTTTCCCTTTCCCTTTTCAGGTTCCAGGTCATGGCTTGCCTTCAGTGCATCTGCAAGAATGTTGTCACATTCTGCTGCCTTCCCATTTCTCAGATGTTTGATGGCTTTGCTGTATGTCTTCCTTGGTTGGTCAGCTGCAATCGATTGGTAAGTCCTTGTCAACTGGCTGTATGTCTGGGGAAGAATGCGGCACAGCTGGTTCTACAAAGTGCTCCGTCCCTCTTCTATGATGGTCTTTGTTACCCATGAGTGTCTTTCCTGCTTTGTCTTTTACAGGTCTTTCTGGCTTACTGTATCTGCCAGAAAGTTTCCATGCTATGTTGTAGAGTTATTTCAAGTTTCCATGGCTTGCTCCTTCCTGGGCTTCCGTGGCAAGACCATCAATGAATCTTCGCTTGTCTGCTCTTAAGCTTCTCTTTGCTTGCTTTTCGGTTTTGGTGTATTCACCTTGAACATCGCCACCACTGACGACATCCACATGCTACTAGATCAGGGACACACCACAGCCCTCATCCTCCTGGACCTTTCCGCAGCTTTTGACACTGTTTCACACTGCACACTAAGTACCAGACTCCACACTGCCGGGATTCAGGGAAACGCCCTCAAATGGATCCGCTCCTTCCTCTACGGAAGAACTCAGAAAATCAAACTCCCCCCCCCCCCTATTTCTCCGAACTGACAGACATCTACGGAGTTCCCCAGGGTTCCTCGCTAGGCCCCACCCTCTTCAACATCTACATGGCACCCCTCGCCAACATCGTCAGGAAACACAGACTTAACATCATATCCTATGCCTAAAACACTCAACTCATCCTCTCCCCCACCAGGAACTCAGAAGACACCAGACTCAGTTTCCAGGAGGGAATGAAGGACGTTGCATCGTGGATGAAGGACAGCTGCCTCAAACTCAACTCTGACAAAACCGAAGTCCTCATCTTTGGCACCCGCCCCTCCGCCTGGAGCAACACATAGTGGCCATCAGCCCTCGGTCCATCCCCCACCCCCACGGACCACACAAGAAACTGTTGTAGACAGATCTAGGGCTCTAGTGTAATTTCCCAATTCATGCCCTTATATAGGTATAACTCATCATATCCTTATATAGGCATCACAATCATAACCATATTTAGACACAGCCAATGTAGTCCAAATAAGGCATGGCTACTTCCACAGATCCCTAGAAATCACAACGGGTTCTTGGAGAGACCAAACCTCCAGCAGTCCGGGACTTTCCCCTGCTTCTGTATTGATTTGTCCTAGAACTCCTGGAGTCCTAAAAGAACTGTGAGTTCTCAGTGAAGTATTATGTCCAACCTTACGTCAAACTCGGCACCTTCCAGGTATACATATACCAGCATCTGCCCTAGCAAAACACACGGTGGTTTGGAGCAGATCGACTAACTACTTGCCCGATGCCCTGCTGTAGCGAGTGCCGAAGGAAGCCGCCCCTCCAGCTGACGCACTGAGGGAGACGCTGTCTTTTCTCTTGCCGAGAAATTCAGCTCCAGTGTTTCCCGGCTCCCCTTGCGGGCTACTGGGAGATCGTCGAGAGAGATACAAGAACTCCTACATTCTATAAACAAGGTACGGAGCTGATTAGACCCTTAGAGAATTCTTGGATAGATTCTTGGCAGAAACTATTTTAACTCAAGCTACATCTCACTTACTCCTTCCCATGTACTAGGCTTAGGTTAGGTACACCGGGGTAGGCGTATCTTAGACGCACCTGTTGAGTATGTTTAGTCATCTTTTATCATTGTATGTATATTATCCATTTTAAATATCTTATGGCTTAGAAACCATATAAATGCTTTTACAGTATTATTTCATAATACTCTTTTTACTGTACGCACTTTACTTTATGACAAGTATTGCGATTGTAGAAATTCACTTCTCTTGCATGAGAAAGAAGACTGCTCAATAAATAACCTTTTTATTGAAAACGCCCGTCTCTCTATTTCTCTGCACTTCTGGTAAAACTAAGCATGCACTATTGTTTCCACGACTCTGGAGATATATTGCTTAATCTTGGGGAAAAAAGTTGTCATGTTATATGGTTGTCAGAAACTAATCCCTTCTTGTGTATGCGAGAAAGTTTCTAGTGACCTCTGAGCTAGCTGGCATTCACAAATTAAGTCTAACATATTCAATAGAGACCTAGTTGACGTCAGTCCTACGTATAAACTATCGTTTATGTTATTCCAATGCGCAGAGCCTATTGGGAATATAGGAACTACACTACAAAACCTTGGCATAATCCCTGGAATCCTCCCTCTAGATGAATCGCCAAATCAACACCGTCTCCTCCACCAGTTTCAATTGCCTCCAGATCCTGCGTAAGACTTTCAAATTGATCCCCCTAACTGCAGAAAGACGGTCACCCACGCCCTCATCGTTAGCAGACTCGACTACGGAAACGCCCTCTACGCAGGAATCAACAAATCCCTGCTATGCAGACTCCAAACCATCCAGAACGCTGCCGCAAGGCTCATCCTAGGAACACCACGCCACAAGCACATGACCCCGCACCTGCGCAGACTCCATTGGCTCCCCTTCGAGAAGAGAGTCACTCACAAACTACTCACACACACCTACAAATCACTCAACAACATCGGGCCCAAGTACCTCAACGACAAATTGAGTTTCCACTCACCAGTGAGGAACCTCCGCTCGGACGACCTCGCCCTGGTAGAAGTACCCCGCATCCGCCGTTGCAGATCCGGAGGCAGGGCCTTCTCCTACACCAAGGCCATGGCCTGGAACTCTCTCCCGTTGGAAATACGACGTACACCAACACTGCCAGCATTCAGGAGTGCACTAAAGACTTGGCTTTTCAACTGACCTGAGCTGCCCTTCCCCCCCCCCCCTCCCCCCACCCCTCAGCGCCTTGAGACCCTCACGTGTGAGTAGTGCGCTTTACCAACCCCTGATTGATTGATTGAACATCCGGTTTTTCTGCTCATGTTTTGGCTGATGTTGACTACAGCTTTCTTTTCTTTTCTCTCTTGGATTTTTCAGAGAGCCTTGTTGAAGATCCATTCTTTATGCTGGTGTTTCTCAGGACCCAGTACCTTCTGGCAGGTTGATGTCACTGTTTCTTTGATCATTCCCACTGACTTTCTATTGGGTCTCTTTAGTGCTCTAGTTCTTGCAGAACGAGAAACTTGTTACTGAGGCTATCTGGGTATTCACTCCACTTCTGTGTATATTTGAGGAGGGTGGTGCTGTTGTGAAGAGAATTCGATTGACGAATGGTGAGAAAAAGGATAAAAAAAATGAAAAAAATGCATGCTTAACTCATCCGTTTTTAATTTTCTCCTGTCATCACTGCCGCTTCAAGCAAGGCAATGTATTGTTTCCTTGCTATGCCTTGATCCTTGCATGAATAATATACTCTACCTTTTCTTCTTATTGTTTCTCCTGAGGTTTGTATTTATTTATAGTGGTCCTGGTCTGCTAAAATAGCAGGTGGACGTTGGAGTCGGTGGACCGCATGTCTGAATACCAGTGTGGGCGGGTTGCCCAAACTCAGCGCCATGTCACACATCCAACCTCTCTGGCTCACCAGGAGAGGAGGACACAGTGACAAGATTTGGGAGTCTTCTGAGGCAGTTGAACTGTAGGTAACCAATTCTTCCAATGCTGGTGTTCAGGCTTAGCAGTAAAGGTGATCAGAGCTGATCAGAGGGTGGCGGCAGTTACTTTAGGACCTCCAGACGGCTGTCTTAGATCTTCTGATTAAATGGCATGTGCAGCCAGCACAGGATGCCAAGAGATCACAGTGACAGTGTTGCTTTTCTCTTATAATTTAATGTTAGCTGTCACCAGCAAGTCCAGAAGCACAACTGCAGCTTAACCAATCACTGACTAAACAGCACGATAGCTGCAGCTTCAAGCACTACAATGGTGTCTCTCTTTGTTTCTGTGCGAGTAGTTGCTAGCAGCTACATAGGTTGCTATGGGGTGGAACAAGCACAGGCTAGTGTAGCATCATATAAGGGAAGAAGTGGTGCTCTTAGTCAGGCCAAAACAGTGGAGCACTCACACGATAGTAAGTTTCTGATCATTCACATACCTTTTGCCGATACTTTCCCACCTTGAACACGAAGGATATTTGCAATTATCAAGTGCTGCAGCACATCTATATCCAGGATGGATATGACCTCCATATTTCAGGTGTGGCATTATCAGATGCACCTATGCTCCATGATGGAGAGAGAATCACAGAGTACGAAACTACAGTCCAGAGAGAGAGAGAGAGAGATAGACAGATAGACAGATAGATAGATAGATAGATAGATAGATAGATAGATAGATAGATAGATAGATAGATAGATAGATAGATAGATAGATAGATAGATAGATAGATAGATAGATAGATAGAAAGATATATAGATGGATAGATATATTGCAACAGAGAGGCTTTGTGTTTTGTGCTTGTGTGCTTGCACGTATGCATGTGTGTTAGAACAACAAGAGAGAGAAAGTAAAGATACGTTTTAGATAAAGAGAGAGACCATAGGTGGTAGAAAGAAAGAGGCCACACCAAAGAAGAGACTAAAGAGAAAAATTAGGAAGAAGGAATAGACAGAGAGAAACAAAGAGAGGAAAGACCCCCCATCATGATTATGGCAGTAGAACTGTGGTGTATTTTCAGGTGATGCACATTTCCAAAGGCTATTGAAATCCTATCATGATGTGTTGTGAGATTTGTTAGATATTACAACTAAAAAAAAGACACAGGGAAAAAATATGTCTTACCATTGAAGTGTGGCGTTTAGGGCACCACACCATTAGCAAACATTTTACTTCTGGGCTTAGGGCAGCTTTTTGTGGTACCTCCTGTACTTGTTTTAAAAACAGTTACTCTGGCCATGAAATAAGTTAAGGAGATACAGGTAAATTTAAGTTGGTGTTATCAGATTATCATAAACCCCACGCTGCCAAATTACCTACAACAGGTTGCAATGTTGTTTTGTTATCCTTTGTTTGGTCCTATAAATGCCAGACCGCACTAACACAAAGTTGTCTGCAAGACCAGTGGTGGCTGACAGTATCAAACCTGGTAGTTTTGCAAGAATACTTTTAATTTATTGTGCGGTGAAATTGGAATTCTGAGTGTTTATAATTTTTTTTAAAGACTTGTAGGTGATGCCAGTAATTTATGTGTTTGAGGTATAATATTGTACAAATGCATCTTGAATATGTGTTGCTCACAGTTGTGGTTTTTAAAGTATAGTACACTCACCTGTGATTGGTTGGAAAACTAGATTGAATCTGTCAGACTTGGGCCTCTTTGCAGGGTCACCCCCAAACTTGTTGCGTTCAGTCCTCCTATTTTCTGAACCTGTTGTTGTTGGCTGTTAGGACTCTGTGCACTTTACCACTGCTAACCAGTACTAATGTTCTTTTGCTCTCTCCTTCAAACATGATAAAATTGGCATATACCTAATTGGCACATTTAATTTACTTGTAAGCCCCTTGTAAAGTGGCAATACGTGCACCCAGGGCCTGTCAATTAAAGGGTAAAAGTGAGCCTCCAGCAATTCTTGTGCCACCCAAGTAAATGGACCTTAAAACCAAGTCTCAGGCCTGCCATTACAGCCTGTCAGCAGTTTTAAACTGCCAATTTGACTCAACAAAATAACCCCATTGTCTAACCTCAAACTCTTTATACATATAAGTCACTCCTAAGGTAGGCCAGCTGACAGAGCTGCATTGTAATTAAAAAGTTGGACATGTACTTTTAAGTTACATGTCTTAGTGTGAAAAACTCACACATTTGTATTTCACTACTTTGAAGCCTACCACTCTCATGGGATAACATTGGGTTGCCTTATTACATTTATTAAGTGCTAACTTTTGAATGTGAGCAGGTAGGAAATTCAAATTTTGTATCTGAAGATTTGGAATTCAAAATCCTCTTTAATGTTAAAGCGTGAATAAAGTTTTACAAAAAGTAGAACCTGGCAACCATTTTTATCATGCTGCTATTTGTTTCAGCAGGCTGAGGGCCAATATTTATAATCCTTGGTCCTGGCTAAATTATTTTGCCATGATTTATACATTTTAAAGAAACATTTTGAACTGTTTTGAAAGTCTGAAAACATGAAGTGATACACTGTTTAGTTCAAATCAATATTGCTCTGTGCAATCATTTCAAATAGTCAAAACATAAAACATTCCTAAATGGTGCATTAGTCAAATGAAACAATTGTGCTTAAATTCAGTGCCTATGTAAATCATACCAACATTTGTAAAATTACAGCAGTTTATAATTTGTACATCATTCAATTAAGGAGTGCTCTCATTAAACCCAATAGGTTTCTTCTTTTGGAGAGTTGCTCTCCTTGAGGAGAATATTCGATATCAGTGGGGATAAATCAATGTTCATGGTCCCTCTACAGAATCTGTGATTAATGTAATCAATCTCCATCAAGGTAGAAGAAAAAGAAAGTGCTGAGGAGTTTCAAATCCATGTTTGCTCAAGGGATTTTCTTCAGGGCAATAACACAGTGTAATCTGAAATTAATAAAGAGTCGGCCTGAACTTGTGACTTTGTCCTGGTCCAGCGCAACCAGATAACTTCGGTTGGCACTATGTGCTTTTGAGCACTATTTTTGCCTAATTCTTTAAAAAAGCATATCTCCTGTTCTAAAAATTAGATTTTTGTTGATCTGTATCAGGTCATTTAATAAATGTTACTCTATTTTTCTAATTTGTAGTGGGATTTTCCATTTGTTGTGTTTCAACTTTCTTACTGTTTCTGTGCTGCTTAAATACTTTACACATCGCCTCTAAGTTAAGCCTGACTGCTTTGGTGCCAAGCCACCAGATGGTTAAGCACAGGTTAATGTGGGGTTTGCTTGTGTTTTACCATGACAAGAATTGTGGTGGCTGCTTAAGTTGGGCTCACCTCCCTCAGCCAGTGTAATGTTTGGTAACGTATTACAACTTGTGAGTGTATTTCTTTAAGTTGTTATGTCATATGTAGAATGTAGATTGTTAATGTGTTCTTGTGTATTGGAACCTTTGGGCCATTAATTACTCTGCTGTTGTGGCTGGAAGTTGTGGGTCCAGTATATGGAATAAACTAAACTTGAGTTTTCTTCACTTCGTCTGGATTTAATTATTTCTTGTATACTACATTCTATGGCAACGATTTTTCTCGATTGATTGGACCCACCAATGTGTCATTTATCTGGTTCGACTTTATTTCTATCTTGTCACTCCAAAGAAAGCGGAAAACAAAGGATGGACATTTCATTATTTCTTGTATACTACAGCCAGTTACCCATTCCTCACAGCGTCCCTAATCGAGATCCTTTTATCTATTTTCAAAATGAGAAATTAAAACCTGTAGGAATGAACTCCTTTTTTCTTCCTCTGTCTTCAAACAAGGTACAGCCATCCAGATACATACTTAAATGTTTACCCCACCTCATCATGTGTCCAGCCTGGTATAGTTTATAGTTGTTGTACCAGAATCAAACCCAACCCCGGCCCCCATGGCTACCATGCTAACTCACTGCACCATCTTTGTTGACCCTAAGGTACTTTGACTAAATCTGCAATTGTTAGTGGTGTCTATGTCTATAAGCAGTTGCATTATGAGATACAACTTACTTATCTGTAGTTATTTTTCAACCTCCTACTTTAAATTAAAAACAAATGGATCAAATTGTCTAAATATTTGGTCTGTCACGGTTTCTGCCATAGTTTTAGGCTGACTGAAGTACAAATACTCGAAGAGCTCAAGCAGTGCTATTTCACCACCTCAGATAGTGGTAAATTGATGCATATCATGGGAACCTTAAAAGGCATTCGCTGAATTTGGTTGCAAATGTAGCAGCAAGTGTTGTCATATTCAAAGTAATAAACATAATATAACATAACACAATAAGATACACAAAGCAACATCACAGCAAAATTAAAAACAACAAAGCAACCATGTTATGACACAACAGCATCACATTGCATTAATGCAGCACAAAAACAGAGCAGCACAAAAACATCAGTACACATCATCACCACAACAACTGCCACACAGCAAATATTATTCTCCTACTTTACCGCTTCTAGAAATCTGTTTTTGTAAAACAGTGAGAAAAGGTGTTAAAATGTTTTGTCATCCAGCCCTTATTCGCTATTAATTGTTTGTTTCCTATTTTGTATTGCCTTTTTCAGGATCATTATGATTGGGGCCTTAGAGCTATAAAATCAGTATTGGTTGTTGCAGGCTCACTGAAACGAGAAGACAGAAGTCGACCTGAAGATCAGGTATAATCCGGTATTTCTGCTGTTGTTGTTTCCAATTCATAAATAATGCAATTGGTAATTTCCTATGAGTTACAACAGTGATACCCTTCACAGTCATGTATAAGGTCATGAGCAATGCTTCCAGGGGAGTAAAACATGTGGGATATTTTAAAACTTGGTTGCAATATATAAAGTTCATTCAATTGAATATTCTTTGGGGCTGTAATTCTGCCTGCCTAGTTGATAACATTAAAATTCCTTAACTATTTCAGTTAATTCAAAGAGTTTTGTAATCATATGATGCCTAAACCTGTGCATGGTATTAAAAGGTCACAGTTTTCCTGGCAAGGAACGTCAGGCCTGAGGAAGAAGGTAGATGATCGACTAGGTGTGAGAAATGGTCTGCTTCGGGACAGGGAGTGATATTGGTTTAAAGTAGTTAGGATGAGTTTGGTATGGTGGCAAGTGTGTATGAGGAATAAGGGTGTCATAATACCTGTTATTGATGTCTTGCCATTGTGGCTGATTTGGGGATTAATGCCTGCCTATGCTGCGGTTGATTGATGACTTAGTGGTGTCTGATTTAAGAGGTCCTTGCCTAACAAGGGGATGAATCTGGACGACATAGAGATGTGTATATAGGGTGGGGTTAGGAGAGGTGGCACAGGTGAAACGGTTCTCAAAGGATAGATGTCAGGTAGCTGGGCTGATGGAGGTGCTGGGATCTGTGTGGTGGTCAAGAAAGATGGGGCGGTCTGCCTATATTTAAGAAAAAGACTGAGGGGCTGGAGGAGGTGTTCATGCCTAAGGAGCTAGGAGAATTGAGTGATGCCTGAGATCGAAGGAAACATTTTTACTGTCAAAGGAGTTGGAAGAGTGGGTGAAGTCTGGTGGGCTTAAGAATAGGTATGTCCCCTAGGTAAGGGTGTGATATGTACCTTTGTGGAATGAGGAACATGTACCTTGATAGTTGCATCAGGTAGAGGAAGTAGAGGAGCAGAATCCACTCTGACTGCCGTCATCATGATGGGCTGGGGGGTTCTCTTTTAGTTTAACTCTCAAACCCCGGGTCAATGGACCATTAGTACCTGCTTAGAAGTGTAGAGGGGAGAAATAACTTGTCACATCTGGTTTTACAGTCCCAATAATTCATAACTCTGAAGAATAACAGACTCCAGGTTCTGGTTAGTTAATTTATTACAAAGCCAAAAATAACTGGACATACAGACACCTCAAAATGAAGTTGTAAAAATACATCGGGACTTATACAAAGTCAAACTTATGGGCAAAGTTTTGTCTCTGAAGCATACAAAGAATGACCAGTTTTAAGAGTAGAACACAGGTAATGAATGACCCAACGTCAAGATTAGACTTCATTGGAGGTTCGTAAGTAAAAAGCATTAGTCTGTCCCTACTTAGTATTCCCCAGGCAAGTTCAGGAAAAGGTGTTAGCGCATGAAGATTTCTTAAGAAGTGCACTCACGTTGTATGGGTCAAGTAGTATAAAGCTACAGAGCTCGTTCTAAGATGCTCCTTCTCTCACCACAAATCTCCTCTCCTCTCTCTCTCTCACTCCCCCGGGGTACTGTTCCTAATTCCAACACCAAAATCCTAGGACACACCCATTTCACATCATCCGATCGCCCCATCCAGCTAGAAACCTCCTTGTAGGTGATTTTCTATTTAATTGTGATACCCCCAGCCTCTGGTGCGATGACCTTGATTCCCAGGCATTCTCCAGTGAAAAAGAACACTGTCTCGCACTATCAACACGACTTGTTCAAATGTATCCTCCCCTCCCTAAGCCTAAGTCCTAAAACAAAAGAATTATTCTAACTAACAAAGATGAATTTCTCCACCTGCAACAGAAATGTGAGAAAGAAAAGATTCTTCATACACATGAACATTACAAACAAACCCATTATGGAGAGCCAGGGAAATACACATGAGCCCTATTGAAAATCAACTGACATAACAATCACCATAAACTTCGTTAAACACAATTATGCATAAGCATTATTACTGTGTATCTCTAAATCAAATGCATTACGTAATGGTTAATACATTGTCATTAGTCATTTATAAACAAACATTAGAATTTTCATCATTTAGAGCACAATTATCATGGTAATTTCTTCATATTACATGAAGTATCTCTACTACGTCACTTTACACATTATTACCTTTCACATTCTAACAGCCAAATGTTAACACAACAAAAGAATAAATGCCGGTGCAACCTACTCATGATTATACTGCACCCCTACAAATGAAAGAGCATAATCTCGCTCTATCAATCATAATACAGTGGTCAAAGGGAAACCCTAGATTTTGGGTGGAAAGCCTCCGACAGACTGTCTGATGACTTACCGCTCGACAACCAAATTGGGCCCAAAGTATCTACACAAATTAAAATTTGTTCAGCATAATTTTGTTCATTTTCTCTAAAGCAAAATATCAAATGTAGAGTGGATCACTTGTCCTGCGTAACTGGGGTTTTAGCAAATTCCGTGCACTGTACCGATAAAAAACCCTCATTCATGTATCCCCTGGTTAGAACAGTAGTGATCAGAAATTTTTATGTAAAAAAACGTAAACGTCTAGAGAAGTTTTAATAGCTTTGGATTCTAAGTTGGGTATAAAATCAGTTCCGTGCGTAGGACGACTTTTTATGAATAGCCTGCACTTTAAAATGTCCATAAAAAGGTTTACATGTTTCAGCCCTTGTGTTTGCCCGAGTGGGTCAAGTGGGCTTTCTTCAGGACCTAGAGTGTGAAATTTAGGTGAAAAAAGGTAACCGGGACACCAGTGGCAGAGTCAGCACAAGTCGCGCCTGACCAGCACGCTGGATACACTCTGGCAGTCCCGCTGATGTCCGAATAACTGGACATTGAGGTACAATGGAGGAATCAGGTTAACACACCAAGATCCTTTAATAATCGAAGACCCCAATAGGTCTCGAAACCCAGAGATAGATCGATCTCTTTTCACTTCCAAATTTTCCTCCCTTTTTTCACCTAAATTTCACACTCTAGGTGGAGGAAGCATAACCACTGACCCTAAGATGATGCTATCACGTCACTAAGGGGTAAAGCGGAGAATCAAGTTATACCACTACCACAAACCTCGGTACTTGAATGAGGGTTTTTTATCGGTGCAGAGCACGGAATTTGCTAAAACCCCAGTTACGCAAGACAAATGATCCACTCTATATTTGATATTGAACAAGGAAACCGTGTGGATCACAATTCTTCCTACTCCCTCTTTTTGATCTTTTCTCTAAAGGACAGTATTTCAATGTTGTGCAATGTTGTGCAATAAATGAACGTGCAATGGAAACTGCAAGCAAATAAACCTTCTGTGTTGGTGCTTTAGTCCTTATACATGAAGTGAAGTACCTAGCAGAATTATGCAAATCAGCTAAAATATCATAATGTATTTTAAAACTGATAACTTGAAAAACTTTTGACCAAAGTAGCTGTAGCTTAGAATAGCATCCTATCAAGTGCCATCAGTTTTCACTAGAATTGTTTTTGGCACCTGACCTAAAATTGTGAGACACTTAGGTGAAACATTAGAAGCCTCACCACCCAAATATACGCTAATCCACCCTAAAAACACCCTTACCACTATCTATCTATCTATCTATCTATCTATCTATCTATCTATCTATCTATCTATCTATCTATCTATCTATCTATCTATCTATCTATCTACCTATTTCTTTGCTAGGGGTCTCCAAAGTCCCATTCTGGATGCCTTTTCATGACAGTAGGAATGCAATGAAAAGGCAGTTGAAATAGGCCACCGTAATTCCTGTAGTGGGCATGTATGTCTGCCACATGTTCACCCATGCACTATTCAGGGGTTCAACAGGGTGTCAATGTGACACCCTGCCACTCTTGTAAGTCGACCTCCTATTACCGATTCGGTATTTACAAAATCAGTAATTCTCATTCATTCCTATGGGCCTCCAGGCCCATAGGAATGAATGGGGAATACCGAATCGGTAAATACTGAATCAGTATTTACCGAATTTTACTGATTCGGTAAAATTTACCGAATCATTAGTTACATACCATTTACCGATTCTAAAATACTGAATCGGTAAAACTCGCTATTTCAGAATCGGTAAATGATATTTATCTACATCTGGCCCCAGATGTCTAACATACTGCTGCAGCCTTTGGTGGTGGTCCGTCTGACATCATAATCGGGACCAAAGTGTCATAGTCAGTCTTGTGCTGCATGTAAAGTTTCCGGGTAAATCGTCAAGTGGGGGCTGAGAAAAAGGGTGTTAAAAAACATACGATTTCACATATTAATTCCTATAGGAGCTTTGAACACGACTACAGCCCTAACCGCTGGACGGAATTACATCAAATTTGGCAGGAAGATAGATGTTGTTCCACAGATCACGCTTTCAGTTTTGGTGTAATTCCATTCAGTAGTTGTTGAGAAATTTAAGGGAAAGTAAATAAGGAGTTTTGAGCGGAGCCTAAGCACAGATCTCATGATGAGATCTGATTGGCTAACAGCCCTTCAGCCAGAAATTGCAGACAGCCTCTTGGGACCAATATACATGATAGCACCCCATTGAAATATATTGTAGTGAATAGCAGGTTTTAAATCATTTGTTTATGGTACCATACTAATTTTAGGAATTGTGGTGGTTGGTTTCTAAGGTGATTTTACCCTGTAAAAAAGCGTTCTGCTGTGAGTGCGTCAATAATGTTTGAGAGAAAACAGTTTCCTCATGATTTTTTTATAGAGGTTCTAGATGGTGCTCAAAAAGCTAAAATGAGAGCATATTTGCTGTAAACTCACACTATGTTTCTCAGACGTATGAGAAGTAAGTCTAACATTGTCAGAAAAACATGTACTTCCAACAGGAGCAGCCTGTCAGTTGATTCCCATGTGTTCTACTGCAGCATCCCAGAGTGTTCTAAAGAACAATTAGAGTGCTAGCGATCTTAATATGACAAAAGTATGGCACACCTGAAGTCCTCTTGAGGGAATCAAACTGGTAAAATGTAAAACATTTAATTTAGAAGTAAACACGATGAGGGTGTTCATTTTGTATTAGAAATTAGGGTTAGTGTTGAAGAAAGAAAAATTAAGACACTTTAAGTGAGATTTCAAATATCTTCCGGTTGTACATCAACAGGAGCAGCCTGTCAGATGATTCCTTTGTGTTCTACTGCATCTTTCCAGAGTATTCTAAAGAACAACTAGAGTGCTAACAGTCTTACATGTGACAAATGTTTTACCAGTTGGATTGACTCCAACTGGTAAAACGTAAAACATTTAATTTAGAAAGAAAATCAATGAGAGGATTCATTTTGTCATTGAAATTATGGTTAGTGCTGTAGATAGAAAAATTAGGACATGTTTTAAGTGAGTTCTTAAATATCTTCCTCTTCTGTTTCATTAAAACAATCTGGCATGCAGACAGAAACATGTACTTTAGCAGCAGGCTCCCAGGTGATCAGCAGTATACTACAGTGTTCTGATTAACATTCTCAAGTTAGGCTAAAAGTGTGGTACAGCTGACCGCCATATTGATGGAATCAAAGTGGAAAGCTGAAAGTATTTTCTACTAAGGATACTGCAGGAAATAGGGAGATTAGGGAGTTTCATACCAAATAAGTCTCCCAAGACTGCACCAGAGAGAAAAGAGCCCAAATGTAGCACAATTATCACCCAAATGTAGCCCAAGTGTAGCCCAATGTCAATGTTTGAAAACACCAACACATATTGGGCTTCTTTATTAAAGTGTATGAAAGGGTTAACACATAGTAACCATTCAGGAATGGAGTGACGAAATAAGAAATGAAAGGTACATTTTTATTTGCTGCCTTCTGCACTATCAAAGGGTGGAAAGTTCGAAATTATGCTATTAATGGTTGCTTTGTGTGAGAGTGGTAATATGTGATGTCATAAGTAGTGCATTGCGGGGGCGTAAGTTATAGTTAACTCAGGTAACTATAACTGCTGAATTTCACTGGTTTTGTACGAGTAAAAAGGGAGCCTAAATATACATCCCTGTAACCTTTGACTTTTTTCAGTGAATTTCTAAGGTTTTTTAAAATTCTATTTACTAACTATAACATCCCTGTAAACTTAGTTTTTTTCAGATCTATATATATAGATATATATATATATGTATATACATATGTATGTGTGTGTATATATATATATATGTATGTGTGTATATATATATATATATATATATATATATATATATATATATATATATATATATATATATATATATATATCGTAATATCCACAGCGCCGGCGAAGACAATCCTGTCCCCACCGTAGCAACGCAGATACGGACCAGTAAATCGTGCAGAATAATTTTATTAGTTGCAAACTGCCGCCATAACATTTCACCTCCTCATAGGCTTGTTCACATGATATATATATTATAGCCATTGTTTAAGAATACAATAACATACAATACCATTTAGCTTTACCAAGAATAGGGATCTCAATCCTTTTATCTGTTGGAAAGTAAAGAAATGCCAAACAAAATACTAACTCCCTGTCTTTGCTGACAAAAAACGGAAACTCGCTGGAAGCAAGCTTCCTCCTATTTTTATAAGTGAATCTAGCTTGAAATTGAGGCCAATATAAAAGCAATTTTCAAAAGGAAATACTTTTCAACTTCTGGAATATTATACTGAGTAAAAAATAGATTCTTTTTTCCACAGTGAAATTATTTACACAGTGTAATTATGTGTAAGGTTCTGTATCTTTTGTTTGGCGCATTTGGGTGATTTGATAAATATAAATGGGTAAAGAAATTATGCCTTAAACATAAGGTTAGTAATAGAATAGTCAAAAACATAAAACTGAATAACATTATTCCATTGCATTGAAAAATGTGCCAGTGCAGCTATATAGTACAACTTATAATTGGCCAGTCCTCCATTTTCACTATTTAGCTTTATCTTTTATAGTTTAATGCTAGATGTTTTTCCAATCCATATAAATTTGGCAGTTAATCTGTGAAATAAATTGAACATGTATTGTGTAATTTGCATAGCAAATGTGTGAATAAAACAATTATTTTAACTAAGGCAACCTTGCCTATAAATGTAAGAGTGAGATTATGCCACCTTCTGAACAAAGTTTTTATTTTATTTAAAGTTTTTAAATAATTTAGTTCAGACATGTAATTTTAATTAGCAGTGGTATATATTCTGAGTTATCTGATAGGATGATGGGGATGTACGTTGTTACAATGCATGCTTTTACCAAGCATGCCTTTACAACGCAGGTTTTTCAATGCAAGTCGTTACAACGACTTGCGTTGGGGGGTGCTGGATAGTGAATAGTTTAATTTACTATTCCAACTCCAGTCCCCGTGAATAGTAGGGAAGGTGTTGGATAGTAAATTAAACTATTACCTATCCTGGAGCGCCCCCCAGCGCAAGTCATTGTAATGACTTACTTTGAAAAACCTGCATTGTAAAGGTACTGCTTGGTAGAAGTTGCGTCGTAAAGGATGTTTCCCGATGATGGGGATCATAGTAAGCCTGCAGACTCAAAGTAAGCTCATTTATAGAACATTTATCAAAATATCCTAATTTTGTGGTGATTAATCTTATAGCTAATGATTTCAGAAGCTGTAACTGCTCAGATGTATATACAATATTATCAATCAATCAGTATTTGTAAAGCGCAACACTTTCACCCCCAGGGGTATCTGGGTGCTGTATCTCCGTTAAAGAGCCAGGTCTTGAGACTCTTTCTGAAGTCTGCCAGTGAGGGGGCTGTACAGAGCTGGAGGGGAATGTTGTGCTAGGTCTTGGCAGTGATGTAGGAGAAGGAGCAGCCACAGCTGTGGCTGTGATGGATGCAGGAGGTGTGGGCGAGGGAAATTGAAGAGGAGCGCAGGTTTCTAGATGGTTGGTTAAAGTTCAGTTGATGGTTGATGTAGGCAGGTCCTAGGTTTAACGGTGGGCGAGGAACTCCGCTTCGCCCGCGCAGTGTGTGGAGATTTGCCTACTCCATGTTCCGTGGAGAAAGTGGAGTATGCAAATCCCCACACACTCCGCAGCGGAGCAGAGTTGGCCCGCCACCCGGCTCCACCCCCTATTAAGATATAACTTTCAAATAATTTTTAAAAAGTAAAAAAAAACACCTATCTGTTGTCTCACCATATGGGTACTGCAAGGAAGAGGAGGAGGGCAGCCTGGGGAGGCCACGGTAAACAGGTAAGTGTTTTTTTAACTTTTTAAAAATTATTTGTAAGTTATATCTTAATAGGGGGTGGAGGCATGCGGCGTAGTGGAGCTCCACAGAGTTTGTTTCCAACTCCATGGCCCTCCAGGAAGCCCCTCTACGCACACTATGCCCAGGGTTATCTCGGTTGTGGAGGGCTTTGTAGGCATTTATGTGGCTCTAGAACAGGCATCTATTCTGGATGGGGAGCCAGTGGAGGTCTTTCAGGTGGGGGCGTTATAGGTTTGTTTTAGGAGGTTCAGGATGAGTCTGGCTGCGGATATCTGTATGGTCTGGAGTCTTCCTGAGGAGCTGGGTGGAGATTCTGGCATGGAGGGGGTTGCCATAGTCGAGGTGCCTGGTGACGAGGGCCTGAGTGACGGTCTTTCTGGTGTTGGTTGGGATTCATCTGAAGATTCTGCAGAGCATGCGAAGTGTGTAGAAGAAGGAGGCAGTGACTGTGTCGACTTGTCGTTTCATGGTCAGTCAGCTGTCGGGGATGATGCCAAGGTTGCATGCATAGTGGGTCTGTGTGCATGTTGGTCAGAGTTCTGCAGGCCACCAGCTTTGGTCCCATGTGGAGGCGTTCTTCCTGAAAATCAGTACTTCAGTTTTGTTGTAGTTGAAATGGAGGCAATTGTCACTCATCCATTTGGCTACATTGGTCATGGCGTTGCAGAAGTTTGTTTCGGCGTTGCATGGGTGCACAATGAGCGAGAGGATCAGTTGAGTGTTGTCTGCATAGGAGATTATGTTGAGTCTTTGGGATCTGACGACTTCTGCTAGGGGGGTAATGTAGATTTTGAGCAGTGTGGGTGTGAGGGATGATCCTTGTGGTACGCCGTATATGATGTTTTTGAGGGCAGAGGTGAAGGGAGGCAGTCAGATGCTCTATGTGCATCCTGGAAGGAAGGAGGCGATCCACTTGAGGGCGTCTGCTGTATCCCTATGTTGTACAGTCTGTTGACGAGGGTGTTTTGGGAGATGTGTGGAACACCACTGAGAAGTCGAGGAGGATCAGGGCCACAGTTTCTCTGCGGACTAGGAGTGTTCTGATGTCGTCTCTGGCGGGACTCTGTGCAGTCTCAGTGCTGTAGTTGGCATGGAATCCTGATTATGAGGCGTGCATTAGGTGGTTTTGTTCCAGGAATTCGGTGGGATGCTTGTTGATGACTTTCTCGAGTACTTTAGGGGAGCAGAAAGATCGGACAATAATTTTTTAGATCACTTGGGTGCTCTCAAATACAGGATCAGATCATTGGCAAATATTTAAATTTTGACAAATGTGAAGAGGTGGAAAAATCCTATTACCTGTATGATGTTTAGTCATTAGAGGTTAAAAAATGGGCAAATAAAACCAGGGCAATATGACTATGATGTTGAGTTTCTTTTCTGACTGAAACTTTCCCTATTTGATTTTCCTAGTTAAGGAGGCTTTGAAATGTAGTTTAATTGATATTTCTATGAAGTCTGTGAGAAAACAATTTTTTTCTAAAATAACAAATTAAGTCTTCCAATTTACCAGATCAAACTTTTTTTGCCATCAACCATAGTTAGTGCTTCTTTACGATAATTAGAAGAAATGCTTAATAATCAGTATTTCAAATGCTTATAGGTCTGTAGACCCTGGTTACACAGGATTGTGTCTTCCTTTTAAAAGCGTACTACAGTTGGTTCATAAAATGAGTTGAAATAGAACCCCCATCATTATATTGTTATATAGTAAACAAAACGCATCCTTCAATTGCAGGGCACACTGTTTATAAAATTCTGTGGCTGATAGACTGCCACAAGCTTTTCCATTATTAAGACTAATAACAATTCAGTTTCCAAAATTAGTTTGACCAGTATTTGAGTTTGTTTGAATAATAGTTTACGTATAGGTAATTGTTCTTGGTATTATAGGATCTGAGGTCTAGTTGTTTCATAATCTGCTACATAAATTGACTTATAGTGTCTTAATAAACGTATCCTATACCTCTCTGGTCATGTATTGGGTGCTTGATAATAGGATCCATACGATCTGGTTGGAAGCAACCATATGGTCTAGGCTAACATTTTTCCTTTGTGAGGATGTACCACATATGCATCTTGCCTTACAGTCTTATTATTATCTATTTGTTTATTTTTTAAATAAAAATCTTTTAATACCGGGGGTAATTTTTCCCATCTTAAATTATCTTCATTGGATCCTGTACTTAATAACTGGAAAGCAGCTAATTCACTGTTGGTCTGTGTTTGTGTTAATTCCAACTATTTTCTTTATATAATGTAGAGATATAGGCAATAAATTGCCCATGCAAAGTATCCTTTAAAACGTCCCATACACTAGCCATATTAGTAGCAACTAAATTTAACTTAAACAACTCTTTAATGAAAACAGAGATTTCCTATCACCAATCCTCATCTGTTAAAAGATGTTTATTGAAGACATATCTGAAAGTGGGAGAGTGTGCAGGATTTAACACAATTTGGATAGAAGCAATTGAATGATCTTAAAAAAGAGTTGGGTCTCATCTCGCTTTGTTCTATTAATATGATTAGACACTCAAACAATCCAAATGAGCAACTGTCCCACAGTATTGTGAACAACATGACTATTGCCTTAATGGAGGATTATCTGATCGCCAAGAGTCTATAAAATAATACTTATTTTTTATGCAAGAAGTTATTTTGAAGATTCTTGGTTTAAGCTGTTGTTTGTCTTTCTGACAGAATTCAAGTGTGATAGACTACAAACATATTACGATGGCCTCCCACTGTCAGATGGGCCTGATAATTCATTAAAGAAATATGTAACTGCTGTAGAGAGATAGAATCATCTTCAGCTGGCCCATTGTAGTTAATCAATGTATATTTAGTATTGTGAATCAAAACAGTTACCATAGCCCATCCCCCCTCCTAATCTGACTTTGATTGCTGAGTTTCAAAATGAATGGGCGGGGCGTGGTCTGGCCACGCAGGAAGATGGCCGCCTGACGGTGAAGCTCCGCCGAGGGACGGACCCCTACCGAGCCTTCCGCTCTCACCTTTTTTCGTGGATCCTGCAGTCGGTGCCCCATTGCAAGCGGGGACTTTCCTGAGCTCAGCGGTGCCTTCGTGGAGCTCGGCGGTGCTGTATTTCCTGTCTTCCGACATGCGAGCGGGGAGCCCATCTGCCCTGTGGTGCGCACCGTGAGTTGCGCGATGACGATGCCGCGCCTCTCCTCAGGGTAAGCCGCGCCTCCTGCTAATCTAGGGCCGGGCTCTTCCATGCTGTAGGCCGCGCCCCCTTCAATGACGAGGCTGCGCTCCTCCGCCTACGAAGCTCATCGTGAAGCCTGCATAACATCGTGTATCTCCTTAATACACAACGCTTTATTTCAAAAGTGGCTTTCTATTGGATTTCTTTGAAGCTTAGTAAAAGAATCCCTTCATAATTGTTTTCACACAACGAATTTTGCCGGCTGGAGCCTGTTTAAAGTACTTTCTACTGGGTTTTTCTGCTCTGCCCCTCTACACTTTCTACCCTTGGCAACCATTAAAAACTGTATTTTCACTGTATTACTACATTGCTACTACAGACTCATGGACTATTATTGCGCTTGTGCTGTGGGAAATTTCACAGGCAGGATTATCAGCCTTATCCTCAGCCCGTCCTCTCATTTTGCCTTTCTACTAGCTATGCCTTCAAGTAACATTTGACTCTTATTCACAGTTGTTGCTTTATATATGAGTGTATGATACTTCTATTCTCTTCTATGCTACCTTCCATTTGGAATTGTTTTACCTTCACGTTCAATATGTACTTGTATTATGTACAATTACTTTATCGTCACTACACTGCTAATCTATTGTAGTACTCCTTTACTGTATTTACCTGCTTTATTTTTGAGGTAATTTTGGCATTACTTGTATGATGTCTGTTTTGGGCATTTACTCGCTGTTCACATCCCACTATTTCCTTGTTATTTGTTACATTTCTGATTCCATCATTGCCTCATATTCCAATATCTCCTCTGTTCGTTACTGCAGACCACCGATACAAAAGTGTACGAAAATGTCTAATAATAGAAATGGTGGTCGTGGGCCTAAACAAACACTCTTTACTGACGTGGTTAAACAACCCTCTATTTCGACAGCTAAAGGTAATGGATCTGCGTCACCTCCTACAACGCAAGCGACACCACCTCAAAGTGACAAATCCTTATCTGACACTATGCAACGCATTTTGCAAGAACTCTCTGGAGTTAATCGACGATTGGAGGGTCTGGACATTGCCATGACTTCATTAACTGCGGAAACTAAATCTATCAGGGCAGAACTCACTACTTTCCACGCAAGGATTGACGTTATTGACTCTAAAATAGTGGCCATTGAAGGTAGACTGAATTCGGCTCAGGGTTCAGATCAAGATCTACTCTTTCTACACAGTAAGATCATCGATTTAGAAGATCGCAGTCGTAGAGATAATATCCGATTTTTTGGTTTTCCAGAAAATATCGAAAAGCAAGATATGAAGGCCTTTCTCTGTAATGTCCTTCCCACTTTGACCGGAATCTCCTTCGCTCCTCCTCTTGAGCTCCAACGTGCTCATAGACTGGGCCCACCACGTTCTGGTCCTTCGGCAAGACCTCGACCAATTATTGCTTGTTTTCTTAGGCATGAGCAAACCAGACAGATTTTATCATTGGCTCGCACTCATGGCTCCTTCCTGTTTCAAGGTCATACCATCCAGATGGCTGCTGACTTCTCTAAAGAGACGAATGAACGACGGAAAGCGTTTCTCTCTATGCGGCCCCAACTACGACAAATGGACATCAAGTATGGATTATTTGAACCTGCACGTTTTCGTATCACCAGGGATGGAGAGTCCAAAGACTTCTATGATCCTGCATTTTTACAACAGTTCCTAGATGATATCAAGTCCAGTGATATGGAAACTCAGTCTTCTTCCTCTGCCCAGCCTCCTCAGTCCAAGTCCTCCTTACTGAATCTACCAACATCTTCCTTATACACTTCTGCTGACTCTAGACAACGTGGCAGAGATATCACTTGTATGTCTCGCTCTCAGGAAGACAGGGATTCAGCTTTACATTCTGTCTCATCTCTCACTAACACGCAACAAAGAGACAAGTCTAGATCGCCTCTTAAAACGCCTTCTGATGCTGACTGAATTCCTTTATATGTTCTAATGTTTTCTCTCTTTTTCTAAATTCAATAAGTTTATAGCAGTATTCGTTGTTCAAAATGCTTTAGCTGCTTGTTTAGTTCACTGAGACTTTTATGCATGACATAATATGGTTCCTTATATTTAGTGTTTTGTATAAGTACCTTCTGCTTTACTATTATTCTATATTTGCTATTACTATGTGTTTTTCTTTATTCATTTTCAGGTTTTCCTTATTATATATTATAAGGTTGTTACCTTCCCACAGGTAGCTTCTCTTTCCTTTATTCTTATTCCTTCCCCCTGCTATAGTAATGTTCTTGTTATTAAGGTATTTACTCGCTATTTCTTTATTTGCTATTTTGCTTCTCAAGCCGTTTTTCTTTTATGATAAGATCACTTTTTGTTCTTTGTTTCACATTGTGTTCTCTATGTCCCCCTTCTTTTATGGTTTTACGTTATACTTTCGACCTTCTTGGAGTACCCCTCTGTCTGTAGACTTGCCTCAAAATTGTTCCCTTTACTATGATGGTCCTTTTTTCAATGCATTTCCTTTTTCTATATTATAGTATTTGTTGTTTGAAGTGACGTTATCCATTCTCTTCAGTGCATACTCTGCTTTGGTTACTTTCATATATTTCTCAAAATAGATCCTGGTATTTCCCTATGTCTCTATTCTTCTGCACTATTAACTCTACTTTCTACCTACTTCTCTCCCCCTCTTTATAATGATGCTGGGTTTCGCAACTCCTCTCATTTACCTTTCCTATTTCTCTCACTCTATCTTCGTACCTCTCTTTTTATGTATTATGTAATAGGTTTCATTTCTATTTCATCTCCCTTGCTTTTCATCTTTTCTCTCCTTTTGCTTTTTTTCTCTTATTGTATGCTTCTCATATCATGTTCTTTGTCCATTTTCTTGTTTATATTTCATGATGATGGTATATGGTTTTCCATATTTTTCTTGTTATAATTATATTCTAAATGCGTTTTTCGATATTCAGTTTTATTCCTTGTTCCCCGGATCCCCATTCCTCTTTGCTTGGTGGGGGACCGGTCTCCCTTGGTGCTGCTGTTGGTGCACCCAGACCCGTAGTTAACAGTCTAGGATTCTTTTTCTTTCTTTTTCTTCTTTTCTTTCCTCTTCTTTGCATCTTTCATACTTTTTCTCTTTATATTCATATTTGCTTTGTCTGTTCCACTTTTCATTCTACCTTCATACTATACTTTCCCTTCTCTTTTTCTTCTCTCTTTTTCCTCCTTGCCCAGAGTAACATACTTCTTTTCTTACCTCTATTCACTTCTTTTTCTCTTCTTTATCATCTTCTTGTTCAATTCTCTTGTCATGTCTACTATCCACCCGTTGTCGGTGATTTCCTGGAATGTTCATGGCCTCACCCATTATATTAAACGAAAGAAAGTTCTTTCTTATTTACATTCTAAACATGCAGATGTTGCCTTGCTACAGGAAACTAATTTGGACGATGTTGAATCTAGTAAACTTAGCAGGGATTGGGTTGGTAAAGTCATTCATAGCAGTGTCTCTAAATCGGATCCCACTAATCCCAACCCTGTTCGTAAATGTGGGGTAGCCATCCTTTTTCGAAAGTCACTTCCTTTTACGATTATCAAGACATGGACTGATCCGGATGGTCGGTATGTATTTGTTAAGTTGAAACTTGGAAACTCTTTCATTTGTCTTGGTTCTGTTTATGCTCCATTAGGTTCCAAAAAACAATTTTTCCTTCGACTTAATCGCCTCCTTACAGAAATTAATGCTACCCAATTTCTCATCGGAGGTGATTGGAATCTGGCTCCGGACCCTGCTCTTGACAGAACAGGTTGCTTTGATACCGTCAACGCATCCGATAGAGCCGTTTTGACTGACATTCTTACTGATACTGGTCTTGTTGATCATTGGAGGCTCAGTCACCCTCAAGATAAAGAATACACCTTCTTTTCCTCTACTCATGGCACATTCTCCCGTCTCGACTACTTTCTTCTTTCGCAACATACAGTCTGGCTAGTTACAGAATCGAAAATTCTAGAAGCAGCCATTTCTGATCATTCTCCTGTTTTCTTGTCTCTTGATTTGGGTCTTTCCAATCCGGGGCGCAAGTCCTGGCGTTTAAACATCAATAAATATAAAACACCAACAGGTAAACTTCTTCTACAATCACACTTGCGGGACTATCTTTTACATAATGAGGGCTCAATTTCCTCAAGAAGAACGGTATGGGCAGCTGCTAAGGCAACTATTAGAGGCCAACTTATGCGTGACGCAGCTTTGCATAACAAGAAGAACGCTGCCATGCAAGCTGATCTGGAAAAAGACATCTGCTGTCTTTCTCAATTATATATTTCAAAACCAACCCTTCAAAATCGTAAATTGCTGGAGCAGGCTCGCATGTCCCTCAACAGTCTTTTTACTTCCAAGGCCGAATATGCCTTACAAAAGATGAAAGGGCGTCACTATGAGCAGGGTGAAAAGGCTGGCCGGCTATTGGCTGCGCAATTGCGTCAGAGGGAGGCTGCTATGGCAATTCCGGCTATTAAATCAAGCTCTGGAGACATGCTTACCCGACCGCAAGAAATCGTTGATGAATTTGCTTCATTTTACAGAAATCTTTATTCCCCAAGCACCCACATTGACACGTCAGCGATGTCCAATTTTTGGGATACGGTACATCTTCCACAACTCTCGGATGATGGTAGAGCTCTACTTGACGGAGATATAACGAAGGAGGAAATTTCCTCAGCTATCACTGCCTTACCATACCATAAAGCACCAGGTGATGATGGTTTCCCCCCTGAATTTTTCAAATGGACTGGTCAGAGTATGGTTGATACTCTGCATGCCGCATTTGTGGAAGCCACAGAGGAATCTTCTCTTGGTTCTATATCCAACAAGGCTATCATAGCTGTTTTACCAAAACCTGGTAAAGATCCTCTGTTGTGTGGTAGTTATCGCCCCATATCTTTATTAAACTCTGATGTTAAGATTCTTGCAAGTATTCTCGCATCACGTCTTCGAAGGGTTTTACCATCTTTAATCCACAACTCACAGGTAGGCTTTGTTCCTGGTCGTTCATCTCGAAATCATTTACGTACTCTTTCTCATGCTTTATGGTCAGCTAAAAATCTTGCTAGCGATACCCTACTCCTTTCTTTGGATGCCGAAAAAGCATTTGACCGTATCGAGTGGGAGTATCTTTTTACCATAATGCAACGTTTTGGTCTAGGCGATCAGTTTATAACTAAAGTGCGTCTGTTATATGACAATCCTTCCGCTCAAGTTAACTGTGGCGGTTTCCTTTCTACTCCTTTTCCAATCAGACGGGGTACCCGTCAAGGTTGCCCTCTTTCCCCTCTTCTTTTCCTTTTGGCAATGGAACCTCTGGCTGCTGCCATACGTCAATCACCTGCAGTGGTTGGAGTCCCTCTTCCACTTGGTCATTCAAAAATTTATTTATATGCGGACGATATTCTTCTCACACTCACTGCTCTTCCCCATTCTCTTCCTGCTCTCCTTTCTATCATAAATAATTTCTCTTCTTTTTCAGGCTATAAGATAAACTGGGATAAGAGCGAAGCATTACCCATGTCCATTGGTACTACAAAAGCTGCAATTTCTGGTTTTCCATTTCACTGGCAACCCTCCCGCCTTAAATATTTAGGAGTATTGATTAACAGAGGATTAGATAATATAGTTATGGACAATTTAACACCGTTGATTGCACAGACACAGAGAGATTTCGATAAATGGAATATCCTTGGCTTATCTCTTTGGGGGCGGGTGCAGGCGGTTAAGATGGTCACCCTACCGCGATTTCTTTATGTTCTAGGTAGCTCCCTCTCAACATTCCCCTATCTGTTCTTCGGTCCATTGACTCCAAAATAAAAACTTTTATCTGGGGTACGGCTAAACCGCGTCTCACCTTGGCCAAATTAAAATCTCATCAATTACACGGCGGCTTGGGTCTTCCCTCTATTGAACATTACTCACTTGCCCTTCATCTTTCACAACTTTCCTTCTTTTTGCCGAAGTCTAAAGATATACCTCAATGGGTCCCACTTGAACGTCACTTATTATCCTCTAGTCTTGGATTATCCCTTTTATATGGTAAGGTCTCCAGTTCCTCTAATACCAAAAATCCTATCTTATCTGCTATGTACAAATCTTGGCAAAGAAGTCATTGTTTACTTAAATCTAATTCACGGCTCCATATCAAAGCTCCTTTATGGTCCAACTCGGCTATTCGTGTTCATGGTCCCATGTTGTCATGGCCTTTGTGGCAGGAGGCTGGTGTTCATTCTCTGGAACAACTGTTTCATGACAACAATTTTAAATCTTTCTCTCAAATTAGTGAGGAATTTTGTCTACCATCAACACAATCCCGTCAATATACTCTACTTCAAAAAGCCATTACAAAACATTTAGGTTCCCCACCTGAATTATTGACAGTTTCTCCTATTTTGTCTTATTTACATCTGTGGGGCAATTTTAAAGGTGTGACTTCTGGTCTTTATAAAACTTTCTTACATCCTCTCTTTTCACAACCCCTCTCGAACGCTCTTCAATTAAAATGGCAGTCTCGCTTATCAGTTACATATTCCACTACTCAATGGGATCAGATTCTGGAAGGTTTACATAAAGGTGTCCGAGAGGCTCGTCTCAAATTTTGCATTTTCAAAATCATCCATGAATGGCACTGGTCTCCATCTAAACTACATCGTGCTAAACTGATAACACATTCTTTGTGTTGGAGGTGTTCAGCTCCAGGCTGTGATATTACACACATCATTTGTGAATGCCCCTGTACTAGATCATTTTGGCTTTTTATAAGAAAGACTTTGGCATCTACTATGTCATTACCATTACCCTTTACTTCTGCCAATATTATTTTACATGATTTTCGTGGTCTTCCGACATTATCTAAACCGCAGACTCGTCTTCTTCACACTGGTTTGGCTACGGCCAAAATTTGTATTTTACGTCATTGGAAGTCCTCCTTATCTCCTTCTAAGGAAGAGTGGGTGGTGGCTATGGTACAAACAGCCTCTTATGAACGTGTAATTTATAATTTGCAAGATCAGGCTTCTGTTTTTCTTCAAACGTGGTCCCCATTCCTAGAAGCCACGGTGGATAGTGACTCTCTCTTCACTCCTTCCTCTTCAACGTCTGTTATACCTCAATAAATGTATTTATTTATTTATTTATTTTTCTGCTCCTTTATCCTTTTCATGTGTTTTGGTCTCACCTCTTTTTCTCCTTTCTCTTGTTATTCTGGGATTTTTTCTTTCTTTGTTTCTTTGTTCTTTTTCTTTTCTTTCCTCTTTTTCCTTTTATTCTTTCTCTTTCCTCTTTTCTGCTATTTCTTGCTTTATAGCTTATATGAAGATTTGATATTCTTGCTTTTCATATGCAATTTATCCTATATATAACTATATCATTTTCATATCTGTTTTATGATTCATTTATCAATATTTCATTTATTGCCTATTTGCATATATATATCTTTCTGTATTTTTATCTCAAAACTTTTCAATAAAGAATTTCAACACAAAAAAAAAAAAAAAATGAATGGGCAATTAAAATAAAATTGTGACCCCCCCCCCCCTCCCCATGTGCCGCCTAAGCAGAAGAAAGATGAATGGATGACACCCTCCGTAGAATCCAGACTTTAGTATTATATTTTTATAGAGTGTCTCTTGAGCTTAAGTTCTTTTAACCATCTTATTAATGGCTTGTAGCTATTAATATTGTTGATGCCGATCTCAATGCAAGAAATTAAATTAATTGTACCCATTTAAAGTTTCTGTATTTCAAAAGTTGCCTTTGTATAAAAAACATTACCTCTCTACTCTTTTTTAGCTCAAGCACCCCAAAGTCCACTATGCTGTGGCCTTTATTGACGTTATCCCCTGACTGCTTGGGACCTAGAGCAGCTGTTCCCCGATTGTAAGGTTCTACCATGAAAATAGTACCTATGGCTTCACATCTGCTGCTCTTCTCTGAGCCACACCCTTCAATATTTTCCAAAAACAGGATTGGTTAATATGATGGAGAGAACACAGCCTCTTGCATTAGTAAATGTACAATTTCCCCTGATACACAACTTTCAGTTTTGCTTGCAGGATTATGGAAGTCCGAGCTCCAACCCATCTAAATTGGGAAATCATGCTCTCAAATTCTTTCTGTTGTTTTGCTGTTTCATATGCTATTTCTGAGGAATTTCAAAATTAAAGCTCATTTTGCACTGAGAAAGATTTTTGAATGATACATATAGTCAAAATGTGTTATTTAATTCATTACCCTGCAAACTAAAATAACTCTAGATTTTTTTGTTGAATCGAAGTGTCCGCATTAGTGAAAGATCGCTAGGAAAATCAGACTAAATATAGTTTTTGATCAAAGTTTCAGTTAGGGCTATTATACCCAGCCCGTCCTCTTTTTGTCCTGTAAAACACAGATTGGACGTCATGAATGATTTTTCAGTTCATTTGGCTTGGTTTCAATCTGTAACAGATCTTTTCCCTGCTGTGTAGAATATTTTTGAATTTTCTGAGGAGAATCCACAATGTCGAAGAACCATAGTTTCTTGTGCTTAGGACTTCGTATGTCAAAGACACACCAGGTTCACCCCAGTCAAAACATTGTTGTCAGATTGTGTGGACTGGTGAAGTAGTAAGAGGATTGTGGCCTCTTGGTGCTAAAGTGGAACAAGAAATCTCCAACAAGTAGCTGTGTCTCAGCAGCCTCAGCAAAACAATGTGCCTTTAGCCTGGCTCTCCCATGAGATAAAGATAAATAACCTTTGGAGCAGTTGATGTCTGCAGCTTCTTTGACTCCTGGCAAGAGCTGTGGTTCAGGGGCCGAGTACGATGTCAGGCGGTTGGACCACTGCCTGCTATCGCGGTGGTCAGGAGACTGCCCAACAAGCATGCAGGGGTGTGGAATCTGACCATATAGGGTTCTACCACCAGCATCATAATGCATAGGTGGGACCGAAGGGCTATCGGTCAGTCAGACTGCCACTGACAGCTTGTCAGTGGCAGTCCAACCAACATCGTAATCGCCCCCTCAGTGTAATCTCCACAGTATTTTTTCCTGTGTTCATGTGTTTGGGATATTTTATTGAATGCCACACAGTAGTGGCTGCTACCGGACAGGGTGGTGGGACGGCGGCTGCATTGGTCATGGGAGGAATCCATTTTTTTTTAAAGAACTTACCTCTCCTCTATCCTCCGTCCTCTTCATCTTCTTGTCACAGCCAGCAGCAGGAAGCACCTGGGCACACATGCTCCCCATGAGCAATCACAACGCTGCAATGCAGTGTTGTGATTGGTCTGAGTGCCGTGGATCGGTGCTCAGACTGGAGCATGTTCCTCACCAAGCTGCAAGGGAGGACAGTTCCACGAGGACCATCTGCTATTTCATTCAAAGGGAATGTTGAAAACTTTATTCTGAATTTAAAATATTACCTGTCCCCAAGCTGTGCCTGATATATCCCAATGATAATTATATCACTCTTGGAATGGGTCTCTTAGAATAATGCTGATAAAATGAAGTCGCTGCCTTTTAAAAATAGTCCTGAGGTGAAATGTACAGTGAGTGAGCTGCCGGCGTCACTGCAGGTAGCAGATTGGGTTTAACAAGCCATATGTGCTGTAATTGCCTGCGTATGATTAAGCCGTTCTGTTTGTGAATGTTTTGCCTCGCCTTATGGCTTTATATTGTTTCCCTTAATTGTGCAACCATTCCCCACTGTTTTTAAAGGTTTTGATGCGCGCGCTCAGAGACTTCAACCTACCGAAGATAGTGACCAATGACGTCTCGATCTTCCTGGGCTTGATCAATGACCTCTTCCCGCTGCTGGAGGTTCCACGGAAGAAGGACCTGAGGTTGGAGCAGATGGTGCGGCAGTCCATCGCAGAGCTCCGCCTACAACCCGAGGAGAATTTTATACTGAAGGTGGGAATAATGACTTTCCCGGTTAGTTTATTGTGTACTTTAGATGGAATAACTGAAGGCTGTAACGATCACTGTTGTTTCATGCTTATAGCATTTAGCATCTGGCTCAGGTCTTAGCAAGTGACGGTAACAGAAGCATCTTGTGTTTGCATTTCATGTCTGCTACATATATTTAACACATTAGTGCTATGATGAACTGAGCAGTTTTACTGCAGAGGAGCGGAAAGCCACTATGTGGGTGGTGACATTCAAAAGCAATGTGGACCAGTGCATTATTTATATTAGCTTTAATGGGGTTCATATGTCTGTCGAAGCTGAGCTGCTGGCTCACCGTCTCAGCATTTCGTGCTCCACACTGCACACAGTACACCTAGGAGAAGCTGCGCTAGGATTAACATTCCCTGCTTTATCCTGTGAAAATGAGTGTTCCGTCCAAAATAGATTTGCAAACGGAAGCCTTTCTATTGAGGAGTCAGTTAGGCCTTGATCTACATTAGAGGCATAAGGGAGTGACATACATATGTAATTAATTTAAAGCAACATTTTGAAGCAGTTTTCCCTCTGTAGCATTGGGTAAAGTTCTTTTTTGTTGTTGCAATATTTTTTCTGTTATGCCCACATCTGCTTCAGATGCAGTTTCTATAGCAAAAAGTGTATGTGTGATTTTTAATTTTACAGTAAAATGAGTGAAACAACATTTCACTTATTTTGATGAAAAAACATCTGCAGCTAGGGCTTTCTCATGCAAACCCATGTATGCGTTTTTTTTCTTGGCACCTTTTACTTTGGTCTCATCAAGCTCCATGGAGCTACTAAAGATCACATAATATGTCCCTCTCCCGATTTTGCCTCCCTCCCATCGTCCTGTGCGCTTATCTTTTTTGCCACTCTGCTTTTTGCTCTCTTGCCACATCTTGATATTGTTCTTTTGTTGCCACATGCTGGTTTCTCCCCTCTCCCTGCATTCTTGCCACGTCTCCCTATTCATCCCTCTCTCTTTTCCCCCTGATGTTTTGCCCACTTTCTCTCTTCCTGCTGAATGTAACGATGTGATGGGCCTGTATGCACATGCATTATGACGTAGGATAGAAATGGCGTGAGGGAGGTGTTCTAAGATGGAAGATTAGGGGTTTTTCAAGGGATACAAGTTCAGTTCTAGTTAGAGACTTGAAGTATCAGGAAGCTGATACATATATATGCCAATAACACATTTAAGAACTTACCTGACGTCTGAAGCAAGTCATTATACTCTCTTGCCACCTCTTGTTCTGTTCACTTTCTACTTGCCTGATCTTTTGGCACTTCTTACTATTTTGTCGCACCCTTAGCCATGGACTACAAAGACTACATCTTCCTTGGTGATTTCACCTACCACATTGACGACCCCAGCGACCAGAACACCTCCCATCTCCTCGACAGCATGAACAGCCTAGGACTGACCCAGATCATCCACAACCCCACACAGACCACAGGACACACATTGTACCCCATTTTCACAACCAGGAACTGCATCAGCTTCAGCCACACCACAGAACTCAAATGGACTGACCACTCCATCATCCACTTAACAATCTCTAGCGCCCCCGCACCACCACCCTCAAGTTGACCAGCGCCCTCCACCAGAATTGGAGAAAAATCTCAGAGACCAGTGAATGAACACCCTCGACACCTCTACCCCAGGCGCCGTCACCAATCTGGAACAGGGAATTAATAACTTCAACGACTGGATCATCAACTGTGACAACAGCATTGCCCTACTCAACAACAACAAGCAAAGTTGAGCCACCAAAAAAGGCAGCTGGTATACACAAGAACTAAGAACAGCAAAATGAAACAGCAAACAGCTCAAGAGAAGATGGCATGCCAGCAAGAACACCTCCAACAGGACAGCCTTCACAACCTCCCTCCAAATCTACAACCCCCTGTTAAGGACCACAAAGAAGACTACCCTAGCCACATGCATCGAAACCGGCACCAACAACAGCAAGGAGCTATTCCACATCAGGAAAGAGTCCTCCAACATGGTCGCCAGCGAGAAAACCATCACACCCTCACAGGAGCTGTATGACAATCTCACCAACTTCTTCCATGACAAGATAGCACCTATTAATGGAAGCGTCGAACCCTAGCTGACATCCACTGACCTCCTCGAAAAACGTGTCCCCACTACAACTGGCAGAAGACACAGACTGACCACATGGAACCACCTCACCACCCAGGACACCACCATCATCATGAAATCGTTCCACTTGGGAACTCCCACAGATCCATGCCCACGCCACATCTTCACTTTGGGAACCAAAGGATTGGGCAGGAGCTTACCACCCTGATGAATACCTCAACCACCACCGCAACCTTTCGAGAAGCCTGGAACAATGCGGAAGCCAGAAGACTTCTCAAGAAACCCTCAGCCAACCCCAACAAACTCAAAAACTACCAGCTGATGTCTCTGCTCTCATTCCCGGTCAAGGTACTGGAGAAAGCCGGAAAGCGCGGGTCACACCTTGAGCAGAATCGTATACTCGATTCCTCACAATCCTTTTTTACAGTAATCACAGCACAGAGATAGCCTTGATTGCAGCCACCACCGACATTCGAGCTCTCCTCGAGCAAGAAGAGACAGCATCTCCAATCCTCCTCAGCCTCTCTGTGGCCTTCGGCATGTCTCACATCACTACTGATCAAAAGACTCCACCACATCGACATCCAAAAGAAAGCACTTCCTTCCTCTCTAGAAGACTTCAGAGGATTCGCCTTGCACCCTACACCTCTGAACCTAGCTGGGCTCAACCCTAAGCCCCATTTTCTTCAACGTCTACATGACGCCACTCACCACTATTGTCAGATCCCGCAGACTCAACATACTACCCTCCCTAGATTACACCCAACTCATCCTCTCACTCTACCACCACCAGAGCCAATTTCCACAGACCTCTCCAACTGGATGAGGAACAACTGCCTGAAGCTGAGCACAGGCAAAACGGAAATACTGATCTTCGATAATACCAACAACAACCATTGGAGTGACTCATGGTGGCTCTCAGACCTGGGTCCCACACCAACTCCCACCAACCACGCCAGAAACCTAGGAATCATCACAGATAGCAAGATCACCATGAAATCACAGATCAACATCATCTCCTCCACGTGCTTCCTCCCCCATCTCATGCTAAGCAAGATCTTCAAGTGGCTACCACTACAAAACAGATGCACCATGACACAGACCCTTCTCACCAGCAGACTGGACTTCATCAACACTCTCCACATGGGAATCACCACACACCCCCTCCACAGACTTTAAACAATATTGACCGGGCAGCCATACTTGTACTCAACCTCCCACGAAGAACTCACATCACTCACACCTCAAACAACTCCACAGGGTCCCGGTACAGAAGGGATGCCAATTCAAGATGTTGACCCACACACACAAGGCCTTGTGCAATCAAGGTTCCACCTACATCAACCACCGCCCGAACTTCCATCAGCAACCAAGAATTCTATGTTCCGCCTCTCTTGCACTTGCCTTCGTGCCTTGCATTCACGGAAGCATAAGAGGAGGATGCTGTTTCTCTTCCTTTGCAGAAAAGACCTAGAACAGCCTCCCCACGCAGCTCAGCACCATCTCCTCTCTACCTGAATTCTGAAAAGCACTCAAGAGCTGGCTGTTAATATGAGCCCCTGAGACCTGCAAGTGCCTGGAGACTAAGCATGGGTGGAGATCGCAGAGCTCTGCTCTGTGGAATTCCACAGAGCGCCTCAAAAAACTCCATGCGACTGGTAGAAATGCTCAATGTGACCATTTGCGCTACATTTTTGACAATAGGCAATGCAACACACGTTCTTGCACTCAAAATGGTGCGCGAATGGCGCCACAAGGAGAAAATCCGATTGTGGATGCAGCCGTGGCCACTGACACTCTCTTGCTATCTTCCGAAATAGGCGCCTGGTGTTGCAGATGTGGTGTAAAGCTGAGCTAGCGGGCAGCAAATCTTGCAAGCACTTGCGGGCGGTGAGCAAGTCTCGCTGGTGCTCAGGAGTGCCCACCAAATCTCGCTTGCATTCGCGAGCACTCGGCAAGACTCGTCCTGCTCGCCAGCGCATGTAAAAAACTGTCTGGAGTGCGCCAACCAAAAATAAATTACACGGAATACAGAATTTATCAGAAACTCCGCACTCTCTGTGTATCACGGAGCTCCCAAATACTGCAAATTCCGTGAGCGGAGCTGAATTTTACACCCAGGCCAACTGGATACACTAGCGGGTGATTAGCAGCACCATATAAATCCATTTTTGGTTGATTGTATGAAAGTGGTTTACCGCAATCACTTACGCATCACTAGCGAAGATGAAATTCCACTTTTTAATATGTGAGGATTATGTGCAACGATCATCACATTTGGATAAACAATTGTAATATCTTGAGTCCCAGGCACACAAAAAAAGGTGCTGACCAAATGTTCCAGGAGGTCATTCTTCTCCTAACTAAAATATCCAAAAATGTGCCTCATTTACAGAAAATGTCAAGTGAAACAAAAACAAATTGTTCTTTGAACCAATATTATTATTGAAGTTTCTGGTTGTGGAAAGTTTTTGATTGAGACTTCTAGTCGCAGATTCCTCACCTTTTGAATATTCCCCAGACATCAGGCTGCATCCGGAATCTTTTCAGCAGTACCTCTGAGCACAGGTAGATGGCACTGTGTGGCTCTGCACTGATGCTATTCCAATGCAGAAATGACAAGCGGAGCCTACATAGCTGCCACTCCTATGTGCTGGTGTCAGTTGCTTACTTTCTGCGCAACTAGATGCTGATCCAGAGCTACACCTCGTCTCTTTGAGACCCTTACCTTGATTAAATAATTGTTTTACAGTGTGCAAGCGATGTCACCTCACAAAATGAAAAGTTTTAAGCCCTGTAAGGACTGTCACTTTACAAATGTCAGGGATAAATCCTCACCAAATTTGCCTGTGGTGCTTGGGATCTAGCCACAACTCTAAGTCCTGCAGTGACTGTGTGTTGATGGACCCAAAGACAATACGGCACTTCAAGGTGAAACTCTGCATCGCCAAGCACTGGAAGACTTAGTGCCAAAACGGTCTCAACCTGGGTTACCACTGGTGGATTCACCCCTTGTCAGCAGCTTTACCCTTTGAGACCTTAATAGGGCTACCTGCGGCTCTACTCATGAGTCCACCTCCAGCACCACGATCTACTGCAGTTCCAGGTGCATCAAAGATGAGGCTCCAATTATCCAGTTCACCCTCGAGCAAAGTTGTCCCCAGCCACCATTGAGGCTCTATTACCTCAACTTGGTCTGCCTTCACAATGACAACAGCACACCCTGTTCACCCCAGATTCAGATAATGATTATGTTGCAGTGATGAGATAGTTCAACCTTCTCATGAGGAGAACTGGTACGACAACCTGCAGGAAGTTAGTGGCCTTGCTACCTCCTCTGCTTCCGGTCTCCTCTCACCCTCTGACCCTGCCACAGAAGAGTGCTTCTATGCCATGGTTATGTGTCACAGATGCATCAAGGCAGTTAGGAGCATTGACGGCTGTAGCCTGACTACGAGGAGAACGGCGCGCACAGCGCTTTTGAACGCAAGGAGCGACCCTTGAAACCACATTTGACACGAGGATGTTCATTCTTCAATGAGGAATACTGTCCAAAACTTACAGGAGCACTCCCAGGCCCACTATTTGACGGCACAGATGACGACCGTCTATTGATGCTCTCCATTTCACTGTCCTGACGAAGACCCCAACATGAGGCATAAATAACCCTTTAGTGTACATGGGGGTCGAAACGTAGACTACGTCAACTAAACACACCATAGAATGCAAAAGAAAAATTGATTTAACCTATGTGTGATGTAATTTCGGAACTTCTTCACCATTTCGATTGTAAAGGCGTTCTTTGATTTTAACCAGATGTTCTTAAAAAGTCACACCACCTTTACTCAGTCCCTCACAACTTTTGCACTTCCCTTCCCCTTCTCACAGAGAGCACTCCGAATGTAATGATTTCACAATTACATTGAAGTATTGTCTTTGAATATATGAGATACAATTTGTTGAACAACGTACGTAAATACTAACATTGCATAAATAAATGCAATTTGCAGTTTGAACACTGTATATTTTCTTCCTTAATGATTTATTTTCAATTGGTGCAAACAAATTTGTGGTGTATGTCTGTATGATGCAATACAGAACTGATTTCGTGCATTAGTTAAATCGCAACTCGGACCTTTTTTTCTTTGTACTGTTTCATGGACCCAGGTCCCCGAGTTCTAAGGGCCCACCACTTTATCACTCACATGGTTATGTGTAGGGCAGCAAAAGTCCTCAACCTCAGGCTTCCCACCTTAAAGGTCAAGACCAATGTACCTGTGGAGGTTCTTCAGCTGGGGTAGACATCTACTAAGCCCCTCTTACTATTTAACAAGGCATTAACGTATACCTTGTTGCTGGTGTGGAAGCTTTTTTGAAAGAGCAAATCTGCGCAATAATTTATTTGTGTGAATTTCAAATTCTTATAGGTTGTGTAGTTTTAATTGATGAACTTGTAATAATGTGCTTTGAATATTAAAGAAAATTAGCTCAGAAGTGTTTTCAAAACATAATTTTGTCATATCACATTTTCAAATGAGACACCATTTAATTTGAAATGGATGGTGTTTTCTGTTGTTTTATTCACCTTACTCTTGGTCATTCCCACTCCCAATCAAAGACACTCTGCAAACTTTCTCTCCTCACAGTTTCCACAGACATAGAAGGTTTGACGTCAGTTGTACCACTTGTTAGAGACTGTGTATAGTAAATTAAACTTTCTTCATGTACCCAATGTATCATTTTGAAGGACTTCAGCTGGAAGTTCCGATGTAGGCCTTCTGAATTTAACTGCTTAACTAGGGATTAATATTCCGATGCTAATTTTGTAATCAGTATCTGAATCTTTATGATATTCCATATTATATCTTATGTAATACCTTATGTGCTTTTCTGTATTAAACCTTTTAAAATGTACTTCCCGATCTAGAACTAAGTTTTTGAGTGGTCCAAGTCACTAATACATCAAATATAATTATACTGTGCTAAATTGATGGGGCCAAGGAAAGAGAGTGGTGTCTTTAATTGCTCGATCAACCAAAGTCGAGGTGCAGAGCTGCCTACGAAAACCTGAATTGATTTTTTAATATTGGAGTACACCTGATGATTGCAGTTAGGTGCCCACAAAGGCATGAGCCAAACCTTGCTTTGTCCCCTCAGTCCACTGCCAAATTCCATGACGCCACTGCCCTGCCCCAGGCGACCCTGCATTTATCTCTCCACCAACTTGGCACTCAGGTCAGTGAAAGCCAGCTGCCTGCTGGGGCGTTATTCACATGTAGTTTTGCACTCTGTGACTGAAGTCCTCCCAGATGTCCCTGACAATCTCTAACCAGCCCACACCCATGCCATAGAGGACCGTTGCGGCACAGGCAAGTTCACAATTCACTGTGGCTTGGACACCACAGATTCCATTTGGCGAGCCATTGGCACCAGTGTGGCCATTTGCTGCCACACTTGACTGTGGTCCTCTGGTTTTTCAGGCAATGTCTATTCATCCCTCATGAAAATGCCATTCAATGGGACTTCCATGTTTGGGGACAAGGCAGACTCTTCCCTCAATCGGGTTGAGGAGTGCAGGGCTACAGCATGCCCACTGGGTTTATCTGCCCCATCTTTCCAGCCACATCAGCCCTAACATTACGTTTATTGCTTCTGCAGAGGTACCCCATACCATCAGCCAGTCCAACCACAGCACATCACTCGCACCTACCACCAATGACCCCAGTGATTGACTGAGGGCCACCTTTCTGTTTTGCGGCAGAAAGCGCTAGACCGTTTAGTCGAAGGGGCTATCAAGAGGAATCCCATGCCAGAAGTACAATGTGATTGTTATACCAACTACATTCTAATGCCAAAAATAGGAAAGAAGCCTTCGTCTGATTGTAGACATATGCCCTCTCAACACCTCCCAAAGGAAAAATTGAGGATCCTTGCTCTGGCCCATGTCTTGTCTGCCCTAAACCCTGGAAAAGGGATTGTGGTGTTGGACCTGCAGGATGCCTGTTGTCAGATAATTGTCCTACAGGGCATTACACTACATGTGTTTTGTGGTGGGACTGCAACATTTTCCATTTGCTATGCTCCCCTCTAGTCTCACCAGTGTCTCTCATGTGTTCACAAAAATAGTGGCAGCACATCTTCAGAAGTAAGAGGGGCCAGTCTTCCGCTATCTCTACTACTGGCAATTGAAGGTAGGCTACACCCAGTCATTCACCTCCAAGGGAGTCTATGGTATTATGGTATTCAGGCTATGATCCCGATCTTTCAACCTCGGTTTGAGGTTTCAGTGAGGTCGACTCTGATGCTTCTGGGACTGATGACCTCCAGCATCCTACTCGTTGAGTATGCCAGGTAGCATATGAGGTCTCTGCAGTCTGAGCTGAAGTCTCAGTGGGTAACCTCTCGGACCATTTTCATATTACAGAGGTGACTGTGAAAGATCTGCAGTTGTGGTTATTGGACCTTGATTACGTCAATGGCAGATCCCTCTCCCTTCCCCATCCAGAGCCCACAGTGATGCCCGATGCATTGCTTCTGGGTTTGGATGATCATCTGGAAGAGGTGGAGATCAGAGGCCTCTTGTCTCTAGCAAGGTTCTGGCTCCACATCAATCTTCTGGAGCTGAGGGCCATCCAGTTGGTGTTAAAAGCCTTCCTTCCATCCATCTAGGGGAGGCTTGTACAGGTTCTCCTGGTCAACATCACCACCATGAGGTACTGCCACAAACAGGGTGGGGTAGGGTGATTGAACATGTACCAGAAGGCTTTGCATCTCTGGAAATGGCTGGACCACCAAGGAATCTTCCTGGTGGTGAATAACCTGGCAGGATCATTTAATTCCAGGGCAAATAAGCTCAGCTGTTGGCACCTAGCAGATCATGAGGGGCAATTGCACCCAGAGGTCATGCAAGGTCTCCTCCGGGAATGAAAAGAACAATGGCTCAAACTGTTTGCCACCACCAAGAGCGTCCACTGTCAGCACTTCTGCATGTTATAGTTTCCAAAGCATCTTTCATTTGTTAACATGTTCAGCCTTAAGTAGAACAAGGGACTCCTGTGTGCCTTTCTGGTAATACCACTCCTGCCCAAAGATCCCTGGAAGATCAGGACCAACTAGGCCTAAGTCATCCTAGTGGCTCCAGATTGTGGATAGAGAATATGGTATCCAGAATTCCTGGTCTTGAGCATCTGTTTTCTGCTCAGTCTGACACCCCCCCCCCCCCCCCCCCCCCCGGAAGGACCTGCTGTTGCAGCAATAGGGTGGATTCTGCACCTGGGCCTTGGCAGTCTCCACCTTCATGCTTGGAGATTAAGCTGTAGCAGCTGAGCCCCTTCAACCTTCCTTCGGAGGAGGTTGATGTCATTTTGGCAGCCAGGCATCCCTCAACAAAAACTGTTTACGTCTGTTGTTGGGACAAATTTGTGGCAATACTCAGCAGCTGGATCCCTCCAGGTAAAGTTGTCTGATGTTTTAATATTTTGTTATCCCTAGCTCTGCAATGCTTTGCTCTGTGCACAGTTAAAATGTACCTTTCTCCTCTTTAAGCATTTTTGTGGTTGCCAGATCAGTTCAGCAGTCATTGTTTAAGTCTGCAGTTGTCATGCACTTTTCTTTTACATTTGTTTCCTCCCTCTCCCTTTGTAATGCCACAGTGGGACCTTAAATTGGTCTTTACGTTACTGATGTGCACTCCGTTCGAGCCACTTCACAGTTGCACCTTGTAGCTCTTCACCCTCTAGACAGTGTTCCAAATTGCTTTAACTTCAGTACGGTATTTGAGTGAACTTCCGGCTGTCTGTGCCGATCCGTCGTACATCACCTTCTTCACAGACAAGCTGGTTTTGTGGACACAGTGTCTTTCTTACCTAAAGTTATGATGCAATTCCATATTGGTTAAAAAAAATCACCTTGCAGACCTTCTGTGATCTGCCTTACCCCTCTAATGAGGAGGAGGAGAGACACCATTGTTTGGACTACATCAGAGCGCTGAGAGTTTACATTAATTGTATGAAATAACTGAGTGTATGATTAGCTGTTTGTGGGGTTCTCTGGAGCAAAAAAAAGGCAAGTCAGTACAGAAGACAACCATGTCCGGCTAGATTGTAGGCTGCATTAAGTTCTGCTACATAGTGGCTGGAAAGCAGCCTCTGGAAGGACTGTGTGTTCATCCTACCAAGGCAAAGCTGCTAACACTGCTTTGGCACATGACCCCCTGTCCTTGACGTTTGCCATGTGACTACGTGGGTGCCCCTCCATACGTTCTTTGAGGTTTTTCGTGGGGGAATTTTGTCGACTCTGTCTTGTAGGACTTTCTGGTTTGAATTCATCCACAGACCCATCTCCAAATAGGTCCTCTTTTGGTATCTATTCAAAAGGTGAGAAATTGGCCCATCCACCCCGTTCTGTTGTTGCCCCCTATCAATTAATACAATCCCAAGTTTAGGTACTTGTACACTGGTCATACCAATTTGCTTTTTGGGCTCAGCGCTTGGGGGCGCAGACACTCTCGAAAGGAGCTGATGTCAGCGTGCAGGAGTGGTGCCTACATAAGCTCCACATATCATTTCCAGAGGAGAACAGAGTCAAAGCGGAGCCGCACAGCGTCACCTACCAGCTTGCAGAAGTACTGAAAAGTTTCAGGATTCAGTCTGTTGCCTGGGGAAAATTCAAAAGGTGATGAATCTGTAGCCAGATAAAGTCTCTACAAGAAAGAGGGATACAACAGGTAAGTAACTTGTTCATTAGTTAGGGTGGATAATAGTTCAACAGAACTAATAATGTTACTATTCTTGTTAGGTCCAGGAAAGGTTTCAGTAATTTACACCTGAGCTCTAGCTCTGCTAGCTATGGCCCACAGCAGACAGCCTTAACTGAAAAAACATGTTTAAAGCATTTAGAAGCAGCAAAACAGTTAAAAAGTCAAAAATCCCACTCCAAAGTATAAACAAGAGAATACTTTAATAAACAAAATGACAAACATAAAATAAGGGGAACTGGAACTATGAATTTGTAAAGCTTAAATTAAAAACAGCACTAAAAAGGATTAAATGCCAGGTGTGGTCACTTGGTTGCACTTCATCAGGACCCAGGCATACTTTAAGGCTGACCGTGATTGAGTGCGGGCCAGATATAGAAACCAGGTTCATTATGGTTAGAAATGTTACCTGCTGCCTTAGGGTCTGATGTAGATTTTGGCAGATGAGTTACTCCGTCACAATGGTGAACGATTACCTGTCCACAGAAATATAAATCCCATTATATCCTATGGTATTTGTATTTCGCAGAAAGGAATATCCGTCACCATTGTGGCAGAGTAACCCGCCCGCTGAGATCTAAATCAGGCCCTTAGCCTCTAACATGGTAATCAAAAAACCTCTGTGGGGCAAGGCAGCAGGTTGTGGCAGGACGAACTCCATGAAGCTGGATAGCCATTGAACGAAGTCCTGGTGAAGCTGTTGACTTTTAGCGGGAAAGGTTCACCCAGTGAATATTTCTAAGTTAGACTCAATCACTTTTTTGGAGCTTGGATTCCTCCAGTGGGGCATGGCTGCCAATTATAGACAAGCAGAGCTCCATGAGGCCACATACCCTCTCTATGACGTCCTGTTGAAACGGATTTGGTGCTGCAGAAAAGCTCATAGTGGTGGTAATGTGAATCTAAGGCTCAGCAGTATCGCATCTTTGTCCGACTGACGGCGGTCTTTGGAGTTAAAAAGTTTCCGGTTTTTCGAGATGGTCCCAGCAGCCTCGAAACAGCACATAGGGGTCAGGAATTACTACAGCGGAAGCCACCAGCAGGGTCCAGAGAAGATCCAGTTAGAACTAGTCAGCTGGGTTCTTCAGGAAAAGGCCATCTACCAGCTTGCTGTGTCCCTTAGCTTAACAGGAGATCAGACTACTGACCATTGGAGTTCGCTTCTAAGCCCTAAGTACAAGTCGGAGCATGTCCAGCCTTTCAAGTCTTCTCACAAGTCTCAAAAGTGGGCATAGTACTTGTTTCTTCCACAGGTCCAGTAGTGTTCTGAAGAGTCTACCCAGGGGTGCCACATTAATGCCTGGCACTAACTTAGTAACCAATAGGGAAAAAGATCCCAGGAGTAACTCTATCTACTTTTACAGTATTTCCTGTGTGCCCCTCTCTACCTAAAATAAAGATGGCAGAACCTTTCTTCCTTGTGCAGAGCTACTGTGCCTACCCTGGAGGTATGACCTGTGAAATCAGTAACCCCTCCTCTGTGGTCACTTCAAACGAGTTCTATAGGGAGCTCCTGTTCCACAGGGATAGATGCCTGCCTGACGAGGTGAACAAAGAGTCCCCAGCCCAGGTGTCAGCTAACGTACATATTCGCCTATGTTAATAATAATAGCATAATAATAATAATAATAGTTTATTAGTCAATAAAAACCATAAACATTATCAGACATGCGTTCATATTTGCCTATGACAGGGTAGGCCTCTTTGAGTTAATCAGTTTCCTGAGCACAGCCCAGATGGTCATGTTGCCAGAAGAACACAACACCTTCCCTCATTCAAGACATTTGTCGCAGCTCTGGGAGAAAATGTACTCCTCTTCAAGGTGGCTTTTCAGCTGCCAGGTAACATTTGGACCTCATGCAAATGAGCTTTTACAGGCTTTATGCAGGGAAGTGGCCACTTTCCAAAAATACTTTTTCCAAAATAGGTATTACAAATCCAACTTCACCAGTGAACTGAGCTTGCAATAAATATTTAAAAATGTCCAAAAATGAATATTGTAGCTGTGACTTATTCTGAGATAATATAATTATATTTAATATTGTATGTCAGTGCTTCCCTTTAAAACATTTACCCACCTACATAGAAAGTATCTTTTGGAGTCTTTTCACTGTAAGGAAACGTTTAACATTAAACTTTTACATGTCTTACTTCTAATTAACATACATTCTGTCTAAAGGGCATTAAGGCCTACTTAGGGGTGCCTTAGTTATATTTAGAAGAGGGTTTACATCTGACGAAAGGAGTTATATTGACAGGTTGAATTTGACATTTTAAAACTGCACATATATTCTACAGTTGTAGGTTTGCAGCTATGTTTGCACTCTCCCTGTAGCGGGTGGCACAATGCATGATATTTTACTTACAGGCCCAAGGTACACTTTTTTCCATATACAAGCGGCCTATAGGTAAGTTAAATATGCCAATTAGGAGTATAGTAAATTTTGACATGTTTTAGGGGTCAGAAGAACATATATTCCGGGGCCTGGTTAACATAATCCCACTGCACATAGTAAAAAAACCAGCAACATCACTCAAAAAAACATGAGGGTGATTATGGAAAAAGTGGCATTTTCTGACACTGGGCATGTTGAGGTTTAGTCCAATGGATATGGGATTAGTTTAGGAAGGTTCTTCATTTCCTGTCCACATTTACAGATCATGGTTTTCCCTCGGTTCCATGGGATTTTTTAGAAACTGGCTCTGCTCAGATCGGTGTCGACTGCTTCCTAGTTACCATATTTCCTGTTATATTGCAGTAGGATTATGACTTTCATGATGTTCTGCTGCACCGTTAACAGCTTTTGAAAGAATATTTAAAAAAACGAAAACGAAAATGGATATTTTTACGTCCAACTAAAATAAATGGTGTCCAAGCTCTACATGTCATGTAGGGGCCCTGTGAGACCTTACTTTATCACACCATTTTGGCTCATGGCTGCAAGTGGTTTTTGAAACAGCAGAAGAAAATCTGTTTGCCCTGAAAACTGGGCTTACTTCTCTGTAAAAGTGCACATAAGTTTAATGAGCAGATGGGCCTACACCGCAGCTGTGAGTAAGGAAGATTGGAGCAGGGTGGTGGCGTATGTAGCAAAGATTTTCTGGAATATACCGCTTAATATAATAATTGCATTTAATTATCTCCATTAAGTATATCAGGTCCTGGCTGGGCGGTGTAAAATACATATGAAACACATTCAGGGCGCTGTACTTTCTGCCATGCAGAATAGACCAGTTGCCTGCATATGTTGTGGGAGTTCCTAGTACTTTGTTTGTTTTTTAGGGGGGGCACTAGAGGTCAGAGGCGCTCTTGGCTACCCATTGGAAATCTATTCGGGGCCGCATTACAGACAAGTCGCAGTTTCACTGTTTGCGCCAGGAGAAAGCTTTTAAAAGGTGCGCCTGGCGCAAACAGTGAAAATGCACTGCATTATAGTGAACACACTGCCCCCAAGCCAGCTGTAAACTCGCATTTACAGGAGCTCCCTGTTTTAACAGTTCTGATGGCAACCCGCCTGCACTTCGAAGGGGGATTAGATATCCCCTTGCAGGCAGGTGAAGTCGGTGAATGCACCCGCCTGCAAGGGGATGTCTGTGGGTCCATGGGACCCCTTTTCCCCTGCCATAGGGCTGCTCTCAGGGGACGCACTCACAGTGTATCAACTTCTATGTGCCCCCTGAGAGCTTCTTTGCCTCTGCACCTGTGTCTGTAATACGTAATGGGCGCAGAGGCAAAGGGATTCCCTCATTTGCATGGGCCACGCCCCCATACAAAAGAGGGAACGCCTTTTGAAGGTAGCGCTGGTGCTTTAAGTGAACCATCAATATTACAGAAGAGGCCGCACAAGTGTCTGTAATACCAAGTGCCCCGTGGGTGGGGGGGACAAAGGCCCTTTGTGCCCCCGGGGCACTTGCCGTAGTATGGCCCATGGAGGCTTGCCTATTGAACTTGCTTGGACAATAAAAAATAAAAAAAACAAGAGCCTATTTATGGACCTGCCACTTCTATTGGAGAAGGATTAAGTTGCTATGAGGTGAATGTTGTCACATGCTCTGCTTTTCCCTGCACTCCACCTGGTGGAGATGTTCACAAATTGGCTGAAGCTAAGATAGCATAAACCTGGACCCATTACTAACAGGGTTTACAGATGGTCGACAGTACAGGGATGTATTAAGAAACCGTTGTAAAGGACAGCTCCACTCCATCAACGGAAAAACAAATCATGCAAGCAACAGAATAGTTAAATAGCACAGTTTATACAAGAACTCTACACAAGCATGGTATATGCACTTTACCTACAGTGAGGCTGTCACCGATTAGATCTACAATGATAAGAATTGTACATTTGAAGAAACTCTGGACCTTGCCGGTTCAGGTAAATGTTAGCCTATCTGTGCAAGTAGTAGCAGGAGCAATGTAACAAATTGTGACATGTTATGATATAGTGAAATTGTATTAAGTGTATATGCACTACATATGTTGAAAAATTCAATAACAACTTTTTTTATTTTCAACTAAAAAATTAAGCGGACCTATTTTTTTAAATACAATATCCTATGATGCAGCGTTTAATGTTATTGTTTTGTCATACAGTAATTAGGGAAATACCAAGCAACATGCACAAGTGTACTTTACCTGGGCTTGAAATAATATCTTCTCTCTCCTTCTCTGTTCAATTTAGGTAACACAGTTAGAAGAGCTGTTAGCTGTGAGACACTCAGTTTTTATAGTTGGAAATGCCGGAACAGGCAAGAGCAAGGTATAGTATCTGATACTGCATGAACTTCATTTCATAAAAAATGTGCACTGAAATTGACTATTCCATTTGCCAGGTGTCCTTTAACAGCCACCTTCTGTTTTGATTGAAGGAACTTGAGATCATTCTAGGTCTTCTGTTGTTTCTTATTCTAATGTAACACGTCTGCCCGCAGTAAAGGATGACACGGTAAAAATATTGACTTGGAAAGCCCCCTTACTTGCTTATGAGCTTCAGCAACATTTCACACTTTCACTTATCCCACAATGAAGAACACTACAATAGGAGATTAGGATCGTGCACATGCATTGGTGTTCTTTTCTCTGTAGCATATTGTGTTCTACAATTAAATGTAGACAATTTTAATGTTAACTGCATGGGAATTTGTGCAGAACTAAAAGTTCATGCTTTCCCTCTTAATAGGTGCATATTATTGTTGTAAAGCAGTCCAAAATAGCAAGTATTTCTGTTTGTGACTAATTGTAACTTTGTGAGTAACTGTGGATTCCTAGGATAGCATTCCAACACATGGACAGGTTCAGTACTCCTATAATTCAGAGGAGAAGAGGGAATATGTTGTATGTCATGTGCATGCCTCTGTGGTGCGAGATGTTCCGTCAGGTTGCAAAGCAAAACAGAACTTGCTATGCAAGTAAGAGCTGCAACCTGACCATTAGTGCTGAGAGGACTCCGCAATCTTCATGGCTGATTGTACAGTTGTTGCTGGCTAGACAAATAAAGGATATTACATCATTACAAAGTACCTGTTTTATGAAGACTTGAACATTCATTAGCTTTGAGGATGAAATATGTGTATATATCAGTGTGAGGAAGTGGAGTACTTGGTGTATTTGGTTCAGAATAAGAGTATTTTGTCTCTTCCTAGTCTAGTGCCAGCAATATCCAGAGTTCTACAAGGTTTTGCCAGTACTACTGTGTCTTTAATCAAAATCTTGAAGAAGAAAAGTAATTTTTTGTGGTCTTTGGTGCAACAGGAGATTTTTGAATGGCTGAAGAGCCCTTACATTCAAACACAGGAGTCTAGTTGTTTACAGTGCAGTGATGGGGGTTTAAGGGCAGTATTATCCTAAATAAAAGATAAGAACATGCATTCCTATGCATGGGAGAACCAGAAACATCATTTGTGGTGATTTGATATAGAATTATTAGCTTGTGTTTGGGCAATATCTAAATTCTGCTCATCAGTTTGGGAAAGGGAGTTTGTTCTTTGGACAGATTTCCATATGTCGGTCAATAATTTGGAGGGGTGGACTAGTAACAAATATACTACTGCTGATTTATGTGGTTAATTACTGGAGTATCCCTATAGTGTGATACATTTGCTAGGTGCTAGAAAAGCAAAGGCTGATTTTCTTTACAGATCTTTTTGTGGGGTAATTGTTTATGAATCGGAGGGTGACAAAGAATGTTTTGTTGCTGCCTTTGATGTGAGTTAGTGTTTTGGGGAAAGTATTCCCTCAAGCAGTACATTGTCCATGTCCTTCTCTAATTGGATTGATGCTATGGGTTTGGAAGAATTGTTGAAGGTAGAGAGGAAGTACTGCATTGAGGACAGGACCAAATAAAGTAATCTTTCTGTGATCCTAGGACTGTTTTGGAAAGTGCCACAACATCGTTCCCTAGTTGATGAGGTTCCATTTAAAATGAGTAAAATTGTCTCTTCTGCTAGTATCAGCTGTATTGTTGAGATTGTGCATGTGGGACACTTAACTGCTACAATCACAAAGCGTGGTGTTAGAAATGTGAATTGGTGTCCCTCCATGGACTGGGATGTTGACCTCAAGATTGAAAGGTATGTTGAATACTTATACTTGCCAAGTGACTAGTCTTATAGAACAGAACCACCTCCATTACTTTTAGTACAGGTGCCCAATAAACTATGGTGTAAGCTTGCCATTGATTTTTTTAAACCTATCTGCAGTCTGCCTAAACTCCATGCCTATGCATTGGTATTAATAGATTTTTTGATAGTCAGATGAAGTAAAGTTTTTAGCAGATATGTGTACTAGCTCATTAATAGGTACCCTCTCATAAAACTTTTCCAAAGAAGCATTTTGGGTGAGCTAGTTTCTGGTTTCACATCAGAAAAAGTGTCACTTTTTCCAGAGTTGTGGCATTTAGCATAGAAGAACCTTTTTATACCACCCTCAATCTAATGGGTTAGTGGAAAGAGTCAATTATAGGTAATGTGAATGATTGCAATAGATTGCAGCCTGTAAGAAATCTCTACTCTAGTCTGTGAAATTAATGCCACTGTCACATTGGAATACATTATATACTGAGTACTATCTGCCAATTCTGATTTATGTCTAACTTGGATAAGACCGTGGGAAATTAGGAAATGTGACATGAGAAAGGTGAATAAGACAGTTGCAGTCAACATTGAGCTGCATTATAGTATGTGTGCTATTATCTCTGTTGTGCCAGGTTTGAATGAAAGCTCAAAGTAGGAGACTGCACATGTGATAAGCAGCCATGCACACTGTCAAGGGTATGCCAAATTCAGTCCACATGGAGAGGGTGAAGTGGTGAGTGAGAAATCAGTAAAGGTGAGAGGCAAATGGTGCTTCCTAGTAAGCTTGCTCATGTTTGGGATAGATGTGCTATAGCTATTGTGTCATTGACTGTTTCAGTGAAAGCATCCCAAATGAAAAACTCAGGCCCCTTTATAGACTTTAAGGTGATGCAGTTCAGAGGATGTAAAAGACTGTGCATAGAACTAATATGCTTAGGTGGTTATGTCAGGTGAAAGTAGTGATTTACCCTTCATAATGCATTATTTATGTAATAGTAATATTTTGCGACTATTATTAGAAATGCTTGTAATTGTCATAAATTATTTCAACTATTGTTTGACGTGTCACTTAAATATTTTCTATTCATTGTTGAACATGGCAGCAGATATGTTGTATCTCATGCACTTAGTCATGTGGTGCGAGATGTACCTTAGCGGTGCAATGAGAGACTTATCTTTTTTCACTGTCTCACACTGTACCCTGACCATTAGCACTGACAAGCCTCTGCCATTCTCATGGCTCATTGTGAAACTTCTGGGGGATGGACAAATAGATTGTACCACAACATTACAAAGTTCTTACCTTATGAAGACTGCCACATAACATTGTCTTGAACTTTCTTCAATATGAATTGATTTTCTTGTATATATGCACTGCCAAAAGATGGAGACCAATTCACAAAGGTAAATGTAAAGGCATACAATTCCATAGATGCAGAATTACACCTATGCCTAGATGTACATTTCTAACTAAATGCAATTCTACAACTTCAAAAGTAATGTAATTGGTTGGGTTCTATAAGACTAGTCACTTAGCAAGTATAAGTATTTGCCTAGTAGTAAACGTATATGCCTCTCTCCTCTTAGAAGAAGTGTGAGGTCAGATAGAATTCAAACTATATCAGGTAAAGCTACTACTTATAAATATACAGGCATATTTTAGGCAACTGTAATTCTAGATAAGTGGAGATCTCCATCTACACTACACAGACTAACAAAATTCCAAGAATCTTTATTTCGATCACAGATCATAAAAGATGCATTACATATGTACAAAATTAAAAAACATATTAAACAACAATGTGATCCAATAATTCAAATCATGTTAAAACAGGGTGCCGGAAGTTCAGTCATAACATTCGAGGAGTCTTATTATACAAGTCTTTTTACCCATCGGCTTCGGGTGTACCACATGGAGGTTAAAAATTTTGAGAGAGCAAAGACTACAGTGGGGGAGAGATCTGTTTTTAAAACTCTATAAGCAGTTTGAAAAGTTCTAAAACCCAGATTCCGGAGAAGAGGGACGAGCCAGTATTTCCTGCTCCTCTCATAGCCCTTGCAGAAGAAAACAACATGGGCGTCATTCTCCTTCGGATGTGCACACACTGGACAAGTTTCTATGGAGGAGCGACATGACCAGGACGCTGTGAATGATGCTAGGGGAAGAATTCCATATCTCCATTGGAAGAATAGTTTCCTCATTAATACAGGAGACATGGCATCTAAAGTACTTTCAAGATGATAAGAGTCTTTTGCTTTTAGGAACAGGTGAGTCAAGGATCCTTCTCGTGTAGCAACAATAGCTCTGGTGAGCTTCAGATCTTGGTAGGCTCTCACAAGGACCTTTTTTGGAGTCTTTGGACAGGTGTTTTAAGGGGTCCGTCCATAGTTCCGGGTAACCAATGTCCTCTAGCATTCCCTTAACATAAATCATCCACGGAATTCTCCGGGCTTTGTGCAATTGCAGGAATTCCTGTAGCTCCTCTCTGTAGTTTAAAAGATCTGGGCTGCACCACAAACGCCTCCAAAATGTCAGGGGTTTAAGGCCAAGTTCCTCCGTTATCGGTCGGATTCCCACATACAATCTAAGGGGAAGTAGTGGAGTGCTCTGAGGGAGGGCGACAATCTGTCTCAAAAAATTTATTTTCAGTTGACTGTAATTTGGACAGTTGGGTGTGTCCCCACAGCTCACCCCCGTATGCGACACCCGCACGGGCTTGGGTTTTGTAAATATGAATAATTGGGGTTAGTGGGCGATAGGGAGATTTATTCGCCAGACGCATAGTGCCACCCGCCAACTGAGCCAGTTTGATGGTCACTTTGGTCTGGTGAGACGTCCACGTTAAATGTTCGTTAAGAGTAATCCCCAAGTATTCAATAGTGTGCACACGTTCCAATTGGACTGTGCCTAGCCTAGGTGGGGCTCGGTTTTGGGGGTTAGGATTCAAAATCATGAATTTAGTTTTCTGTGGGTTAATTTCCAGTCCCCGCTCAGAGCAGAACTGTAGGAAACCGTCCAGGATGCGTTGAATGCCCATAGGGGATTTAGACAACAGCAGGGTGTCATCTGCAAACATGATTGCAGGCACCCTGCTGCCTGTCAACTTGGGGGCATCAGTGTTGGCAATCCTGTTCAGGTGGGCAACAACCCCGTTCACAAAGAGGCAAAACAGGGTTGGTGCAAGCACACAACCCTGTCTAACCCCTCTGCGAACGGGGAACCTTTCGGTTAACTTGCCACCTTTGCCACACCTCACGCGGGCATAGTTGTTGTGATGTAATCTCATCAGGATTGCCAAGATGTCGCCTGGGACGTTCAGCTCTTGCATAACTCTCCACAGCCTCGCTCTAGGTACCAAATCGAAGGCGGCACGTAGATCTACAAAAATAGTGTACAATGTACCGCCTTCGATTACAGCTGTTCTCCAATAAAGGAGATTCAGTCTAAAAATTTGGTCTATTGTCGATACACCCTGTCTAAAACCCGCTTGATAGGGAGACAGGGTGCCCATCTCCTCTATCCAGGCCTGTAGCCTGTCCAAAATCAGTCTTCCGAAGAGCTTTTGGGAAATATCGATGAGACTGATTGGACGGTAGTTGGCTGGGAGCAGAGGGGATCCCTTTTTATAAATTGGAACCACCTCTGCTCCCAGCCAAGTATCGGGAACCTCCATTCCCCCCAGAATGGCGTTAAATATTAATGTGAGATATGGGGCCCAAATCCCTGGTTCTTGCTTGAACAAATCCTCAGGCACCCCATCAAGTCCCGGGGCCTTCCCCGCAACTAGACCTGTAATAGCCTCCCTCACCTCTTTTTCAGTGAAAGGGACCCCCGTTGGTCTAGATGTCTTTATGCCACCAGCTCTATTTGGGTCCCCAGCTTCCTCAGAGTACAACGCCTCAAAGTGGCACTGCCATATCGTAGGGGCTATGTTGGGCTCTATTGCTGAGGATAAATTCTCTGTGCCATTGGCGACTAAGCGCCAAAATTTACGTGAGTCTCTAACTGTTAATGAACTGACAAGGTTTTCCCAATAGTCATTGTCCCATTCCGCCCGCGCATTCTCCAGGAGCTTTTTATAGGATCTTCTCCTGGCTTGGATTTCTTCCTTGCTATGGCGTCCTTTTATAGCAAGAACCAAATAGGCCTTAGATTCCGTACAAGTGGCATTATACCAAGACATTTTGGGGGGGGACCTTTCCTTTTCCCTGGGGATGAGAACAGGTCAAGCTCTAGGGTGTTAATTATATCTACGTGTGTTTGTGCAAGCATTCCTTTGTTAACATCATCTTGCACCTCCTTGCCTAGCCGGAAGGCCCTTTCCAGGAGCGGGATTATCCTTGCGTATAACTGCGGTATTCTATCAGGACTATTGGCCAATTTCTCCCACTTGACTTTCCTCCGATTATTTTCAAGTTGGAGCCCCGCCTTATCTTTATCCGTTCCATTGGATATGGCCTCGCGCCCTGGGAGAGAGTAAGTCAATTCCAGGGCGTTATGGTCACTGTCCATTCTTTCCTTGACCTTGAAATCAACTATTAGTGGCCACATAAACAGTTTAACCATGATATAGTCCAGTCTGGATTCGCTGCCTATTTTATTGTAAGTATTGATGCTAGGGATGTCCGATTTGCAGCGGCCATTACACGCCCTTAGACCTTGATTGAGAGTAAGGGCAGTTATCTGCAAGGCCAGGGGAGTCCAGGCCCTGAGGGGAGGAGCCACCGTCTCTGGAACAAACCAACATGAATCTTCCTCATAGGAAGGACCATCACGCAGACCAGGCAGTGGTTCGTACTGTGAATTTAAGTCACCTCCCACCAAGCAAGCAAGTTCACATGGAATGCTTTCTAGGAACACAGATAATTCATCTATGGTACCGGATTCTTTTAGCATAGGTACCGGCCTTGAGTATATGTTTATGACTAGCAGCTTCGAGGAGTCTGGCTACTCCAGTAAGACAGCCAATATATTATCTGAGGCGGTCTCTAAGCAGGTAGCGTGACAACCTAGGTCCGTTGCTACCCAGGTCGTGAGACCTCCCGACGGCCTGCCCCTTCCCCCCCACTTAGCGGGTTTGGAAAAGGAGGCGTAGCCCAGAAATGATATTTCCTCGCGCGCCCAAGTCTCTTGGAAGAGGAGTATGTTTTTGGAGCTGATGTAGGTGTCCCACTCTAAGGAGTCTATTTTATTGGCTAGGCCTGCCACGTTCCAAGAAATCACAGTTATATGAGACAATTTGGTTGTGGCAAGACCTATAATTACAGAGTTGTTAGGGTTGTGCTCCGTAGCCGCCAATTGGCTTGTGGGGGAGTGGTTCATGTCAGGTGTTATAGTAATAGGGGTCATAGTAGGGACCTCCATACATGGTTCGGGAGGCAAACTAAGCTCAGCTATGTTGATTACCCTCGTCTGTATGATCGGCACTATAGGTGTTTTAAGCTCAAACCTGGGAGGTACTAGGAGATCACCCCCTCTTCATCCGTCTGTCAGTCTACCATTTCCAGGCTACTATATCTGTTGTGAGTGGGTAGATAGGCTGGGTAATGTGTTCTGTGGGGCCCTGGGATTCCTCTCCTATATCCTCCACCCCCACCCCTCCTCCTTGTGACAGTTTCCCAGCCAGCCTCCTCCCCATACGGAAGGAAATTGTCTGTTGGTCGTCCCCTTTGCTGTTGGGGAACATTACTCTCCCTTAGGCAGTTTTCCCAATCCTCTAACAACTCTTGGTGGTGCCCCCATCTCTGGTCCTCTAAGTTATAGAGTCTCGAAGGGTAGAAAAATGAGAGAGGAAGTGGTTGAATAATACTTCCGAAATCCTCATCAGAAGCCCAGGTGCAAATGTATGCAGCTGTGTTCGGCTCTCTGAAGGTGACCAGAATGCAATCTCCCCTAATGGATTTCCTGGTATAACCCACCCACGTAGTCCTCCTGGCCATGGAGATATCACTTGTTATTCCTCTCGGGAGAGGTCTATTGATGGAAAGCCAGTTAATAACTTTATTCTTAAGTGAGGTGGTAGATTCAAAAGATGAGGGTTTTAGTTCCGGAACCCCCGCCAGCACTAAGGTATAGGGGGCTGCTTCTGGTGGGAGGTTAACAGGCTTTTGTTTACGATTGAGGTTAGATTTTTCTCCATTATGTGGTGGGTCGCCCTTGACATTAGACGGGGGCAAAGCAGTATCTTTAGACGGGCGGTTGTTTTAGGAGTGTCAGTTACTGTATGCTGGATTGGGGTTAGGGCCTTGTTGGCGTTTGGGGGTTGCAAAATGGTGTTAGGCAAGACTAGCGGAGTTTTGGGGTTTGTGGGTGGAAGCTTATTGATTATAGCTGTAGGTGGACCGTTACCCTTGTTGGACTTTGGTCCTATTCCCCCTTTTGCAGCTTGAGTTCCACTGTTGTCGATTTTCCTCGAGTCAGTAAGCTGAACAGTGGCTTTCTCAATAGAGACTAATCTAGCCTCCATCTTAATCAGTCTAGCTTCAAGGGGACTCAATAAGGACCTAAGGAGTGTGCCTATGTCCTCCAATGTGATGTCGTCGGAGGTGGTGTCCAATCGGACGGTGTTTGTAGACTGTATAAGGAGAGTTGTATTGGTAGTTCTAGGTGGAGTTGTTATTCCCGACTTCTCTAGTATAGTAGCAGAGGTGGCTCCTTTCCCCCCTTTCCCTCTCGATTGTTTAGGTTTGGGAGATTTGATCCTATTATCTTCTTTATTTTGGGCCCCCCTCTTCTTTTTTTGTATGGCCCCTTCTCTCACCCCCCTGTCTTTCTCTATGTTGGGTTCAGTGACTTTAGCTGCCTCAATATTGTCAGTTGATGTAGTTAGGGGGATGTGGGTATTGGGTAGGGCCATTAAGCTCATGTCCTCGAAGTCACTCGGAACTTCAATGGTAAGCTCTGGGTTGATAGCTGAGGTACCTGGGAGTGGGCATTCTACAGGGTCAGTTCTTCCACTAATTGGTGAACCAGATCTGCCTTCAGGGGTTCTGGCTTGGGCCATTGGGCCCATTGAGGATCTTCTTACCCAGTCTATTTCCTGAGAGATTCTTCTCTCCAGCACCTCGATTTCCTCAATCAGAAGAGAACCGGCTTTGGCAAAGTAAGTGTCAATGGGACCTTTGACTGCTCCGGCCGCGGCTAGGGAAGATGTTTTGCTTCTGGTTTCCCTGGTGCTCATTTCACTGATGGTTAAGAAGCCTAAGTGTGGCGATGGAAGAGATGGGGCCCGGACCGGACTCTCACGTACTCGAATGGCCTCAAACGGCCCGCTCTTTGCCCGGTCTTCGCCCGTGACTCCGTCCGCGCGCGTCCCGTGTTCGCGTTCGGGGGCTGGGCTAAATAGGAGGAGGTGTCGGGAAGAGGCACCAGGTGCGCGGAATGATGTTGCCGCAAGCGCTCCTGGTCCTCGCAGTCCCGCTCCGGGTCTCTGAACTTGGTTCCCTTGGTCCGAGTGGTGACTGAGCTCTCGGGCTCCCAAGTCACGTAAAGGGCACAGTTAGGCAGGCTTCAGGGCAACAGCAGAATCCTCAAAGTCCGACTACGAGCGGCTCCCGCGAAGCGGGGGCCGCGAGTCGTTAAGAGCTCGCTGGGAGGAAGGGGCGGGAAGAGGCACCAGGTGCGCGGAATGATGTTGCCGCAGGCGCTCCTGGTCCTCGCAGTCCCGCTCCGGGTCTCTGAACTTGGTTCCCTTGGTCCGAGTGGTGACTGAGCTCACGGGCTCCCAAGTCACGTAAAGGGCACAGTTAGGCAGGCTTCAGGGCAACAGCAGAATCCTCAAAGTCTGACTACGAGCGGCGCCCGCGAAGCGGGGGCCGCGAGTCGTTAAGAGCTCGCTGGGAGGAGGGGGCGGGAAGAGGCACCTGGCAGTTCAGGCTGGACTGTTTCCATGGAAGCAGGATCAAGACTGATTTGTATGTGGTTAGCTCCAAACAGGGTGGCATGGTAAGCAAAACAATTATGAATTAAACCCAGATCTGTGAAGGGGTAAATGTTTGACAATGTTCAGCATTCCATCCATCATCTTTTTGTGTTGCTGGGGAACCTACCTGAGCTGGCCAACTGGCAGCAGGAAGGGTATTCTACCACGGAGGAGTTCTGCAAGGTGCACATGGAGGGCTGCACTTTTGAGGGCCTACAGCCGCAGGCTGAGGCCCAGACAGCTGGTGACATCACCTGATCTATTGGGAGAATGGTCTCTTGTATAGCAAGCCTCAGGTTCCTGAGTCTGGGGTAACACGTATGTTGGTGATACCCCAGTGCTACAGGGCCTTTCTACTTCAGCTGACTCACGATGTATCCGTGGCAGGTCATCTAGGGCAGGACAAGACCTTTGACAGGCTTGTCTCCCACTTTTAGTGGCCCCAGCTGAGGAGGGCCTCAGATGCTTTCTGCAAGTCATGCTCTACCTGCCAGGCCAGTGGCAAGTCAGGAAGGAAGCAAAGGCTTCACTGCAACCTTTTCCTGTCATTGGCTCGCCCTTTGAAATGGTGGAAATTTACATTATTGGGCATCTGGACCCCAAAGCAGCCATGGGCAACATGTTCATCCTGGTTTTTGATGGACCATCTCATCCTGTACCTGGATGCAATCCTTCTGTAAATGGTGACTGCACCCGCAGAGTCCAGGGCACTGATGGGAATATTTACTAGGGGTGAGTGGAATTAATGGATTTTCATTCCATGAAATTCCACAGAATTTTATTAAAATTCAACGGAATTCCATGAGGGGGCAGAGTGAGCACCACAATGTATAGTGCATACCCCTATGTTTCCCTTACATAAGTATTTAAGGGCACTGAGGGGTATCCACTCCAAGACATACCTGGAGTACACTGAATTCCCCTTAGTGCCTTTATAAACTTATGTAAAGGCATCGAGGAATATGCAGTGCGCTCCAGTGCATACCCCTCGGTGCTCTTACATACACATGTAAGGGCACCGAGGGCTGTGTGCACTGCAATGGTACTTAAACATGGTTGGAAGAGTGAGTAGTCCGTCTGTGTTTAAAGGTTTAATCTGCAGTGTTTTTTTATAAATAGAGAGACTCCTCCCTCTCAGCCCTGTTTATGTACCATTGCAGTGCTGATTTAATTCCACCAGCGGAACAGTGAAATTAATTAGTAATTCCATGTTACAGGAGTAATGTGGAATTACTAAATTACTCCAATTCTGCTGGCAGGATTAAAAATTCCACCCACACTAATATTTATGTGGGACTCCCCAAGGAGATTGTGTCGGACTGTGGTACCAATGTCCGGACGGCATACATGAAGGCCATGTGGAAGGAGTATGGTGTAACCTACAGGTTCACCACTCCTTACCACCCCAAACCAATGGGCTTGTTAAGAGGTTCAACAAGACTCTCAAAGGCATAATCATAGGCCTGTCAGAGCCCTTGAGGAAGAAGGGGGGCATCCTCTTGCCATGCCTTTGTTTGAGCACAAGGGGGTTACCCACAAGGGAGTTGAAGTCATCCCCTTTGAGCTTCTGTATGGGCCTCCGATGTGAGGACCGCTCAGTTTGGTAAAGGAGGAGCGGTAGTAAACTCCCAGGAAGGCCCCCAGGATGTGGTTAGCTACATGCTGGCACTCCATACCCTGATGAAGCGCTTCTGGAAGCAAGCTAAGAAAAATCTAGAAGTCAGCCAGGAGGTCATGAAACAATGGTACGACCAGAAGGCCCCGCCGGTCGAGTTTTCAGCCTGGACAAAAAGTGCCATTGATAGAGCCTGTGGAGCCGAGGACCCTACAAGACCGTTGGTCTGGGCCGTAAGAGGTGAAAGAGCAGAAGAGTGAGGTCACCTATCTTGTGGATCTCAAAACTACCATGAACCCTTTAATGGTGTTGCACGTCAATTGCCTCAAAGTCCACTTTGATCGATCTGACTTAACCATACTCCTGGTCACAAATGATGGAGTGGAGGCGGAGAATTAACCTGTTCCCAAGCACCTTTCTCCGACATTAGGAGGATCAGTCAGTGGAGAGTGTTAGCCTCTCTCCTACGCTGACCCTAGAAAAACAGAGAGACTGCTGCCAGTTTTTGGGTCAGCTTGCCTCCTTATTCTCCCTTACTACAGGACTCACTACATGATGCACCCATAATATTGACTTAGGCGGCAGCACAACTGCTAAAAGTGATATTTACAGGTTGTCTGATAAGATCCAGCATCAAGGTGAATGTCTCCAAATTAACCCTCAAACAGCCCTTGGGCCAGTCCAGTAGTGTGAGTCCTCAAAGCTGCCCCTCCAGGTACCACAGCAGAATTTAGGTACTGTGTGGATTACTGGGCCTCAGTGCAGTCCCACTTAACGAGTTCAGACAAACCACAGGTCTCTCAGATGACTAATGCAATTGAGGGGTGAGAATCCGAAACAGTTGAGGTGGTCCATCTCCCTACAGGGAATGGACTTTACTGTTGAACCCCATTTTGGAACAGACCATGCCAATGCTAATGACCTCTCCAGGTTCTTCCACTTTAGTGAAGAGAACTCCCAAGGTCTTTGGTAGATCTCCCCATTTTCAGCATGCTTTTCCCCATACCTATTTGCCTTCAGACCTCCTTTTTCTGTTGACTTCGTTTTTGCTGGCCATAGGAAACTGCACACTTTACCACTGCTAACCAGTGCTAAAGTGCTTGTGCTCTCTCCATAAAACATGGTAGACTGGCTTATACATAATTGGCATATTTAATTTACTTGTAAGTCCCAGACACCCCTGAAGGTGACAGTATTGCGCTTTATAAATGCTGCTTGATTGATTGATTGACCGATTGATTGTAAAGCGGCACTACCTGTGCCCAGGGCCTGCAAATTAAATGCTTGTAGTGGGCCTGTAGCACTGACTGTGCCATCCACTTACGTAGCACTTTAAACATGTCTAATTTCTGACATTGAGGCCTGTGTGTGTGCAGTTTTAAACTATCATTTCATCCAGGCACACTAAACCTTTTGCCAGGCCCAAACCTTCCTTTTAAGTTCATGTAAGTCACCCCTAGGGTAGGCCTTGGACAGTCCAGAGGGCAGGGTGCAATGTTTATAAAACGTGGGACACATACATTGATGTATTATATGTCCTGGTAGTGAAAAAATCTTTTCACTTCTGCAAGGCCTACCTCTTGGAGTTACTTTATTACATTTTCTAAGCATCATTTCCCAATGGAACAGGTAGCCGGTTCATGTGTAGTGTTTGGAATTGTAATGAAAAAACCTAAATTAAGTTATAGGCGGATTATAAATTGCAATGTTGAAAATGTGACTTTTAGAAAGTTGCCATTTTCTTGCCTTAGCAATTTTCTGACTGCAGCCTGTCTCTGGATCATATTTCCGAGTGTAGGTCACAGCTTGGCTTTGTATATTCCTCCTAAATAGACACACACAATGGGGAGCTTAGGTGTGACTCGAAGGGCTATCACTGGCAGGATGAGAGGGAGGAGCTGGACCCAACCCCACTTACACTTAAATGGGTTGTGTCCTATCTCCAGGCAAAGGGGTTGCAGTCAGTCTGGAGCCAGGGCCAGGAAGGCAGGGCACCTGTGCTCTTCAAAGACATGTCCCTAGAAACGTTTCAACACTTTAAAGCACAATAGGGCAATGATACTGGACCGCATACACCAACTCTTCAGTATACTTCTGGACCTTTGGATACTCGACACTCACCCCCAGTCACAGATCTGGGTTGAACCCATTATCATTCTTTAGCTCACTTCGCCACATCAGTTCAGACCAAGCTATAAGAAAATCAGTCCTGACCCTGTCCCTCATGGGAACAGTCCAGCCCAAACTTCCAAGTCAGGTCTTCCCTGAACCGGAAACAAGCATCCTAGTGAATACTCTGCCAGGAAGAATAGCTAGTGTGCTGCTAAAAGAATGGCCGCTTTGCTGGACTGCTGCTCTGAAGGACTGGTGCCCTGCTGTACTGACCTGCTGCCCTATTGCCTGGTTGAGAAAGACTGGACCTGCATCTCTTGAACCCAAAACCCAGACTGACTCCTTGGGCTAGTAGGCTTGCCTCCAGATCTGAAGCCTCATGAAGATAACACGCTTTCAAAAACCTTGCACTTGCACCTACCATCTGTGAGTCTACTCTGCCAAGTGTTGCCACCCCAGTCCTGGACTGGGCTGAAGGTGCTATGCCTGCCTCTGTGGATCCAGCTGACCCAATTTATCTCCTTTGTTGCACATCCCTGTGCAGAACCGACACATCTCCCCTGCTGCGTAGATTAGAACTGTTGTCAAAGACCCGCATTGCCACTGCAGCCAGAAATGTCTTCAGAGCTGAGGCTGTGTGATGCATCCTCGGCCCAGGCCCTCGTATCCTTCGTCGACGATAGTCTTGATTATGGCCTCGCAGCTCCACTGAACTGATGTATCACCTTGACTGTGCAATAAATCCTCGATGCCGGACTTTGCATCACAAACCCCGTCTAGAGGATCCTCGATGACAATGCAGGCCCTCGAATCACAGCCTTGCTGCATCGCTGATCTGATGAATCACTTCATCTGTGCAACGCATCTTCGAACCCAATCCTCGCAACGTCGGGTACTTTGTTCAGTGGGCCTAACTGGGCCCCTGTAGCCGGCCTGCACTCCATCACGGTCAGTCTGAACTTGTGACTTTTTCCTGGTCTGGCATGCCCAGATCTCCACAGTTGGTGCTTTGAAATGAATAAAATTCAATGTAGGGAACTGGAGGTATCCAGCTCTGGAAATAATAAAAACTTTCTAGAGCTTAAAAACCAATAGCGCCAAAGTGGGACATCTTTTCGGGACAGGGACTAAGTCAAAGTTTAAGGCCAACCCCGATGAAACCCTGGTCAGCAACACTAAGCGGGAGGCTTTTACTTTCACACTTAGAAACTTTTCTGGAGGATTTTCTCTCTACGTCGAGTGGGCCTCTCCAGCAGGCTGGATTTGCAGCAGTTTCATCGGCTTGGTTCAGCGGTAGCCCTCGGCCAACTCCTGGAAGTCTTGAGCTCCAGAGTTTTCTGTGAGATGAACCTGAAATCCAGGCCGGGTCACGGTTCAACATAGTTGGCTTGACTCATGACGCTGGGTCAGTCAATCTGTTGGAGCTTCTTCACAAATGTTCTCCAAACTTCAGGAAGTGCTTCCTGAAGCTCCCTTTGGGGGTTCAAAGTGTCCACAAACAAAATCCAAGGTTCCAGAGTCAATGAATTGCTCCTCGGGCACTGAAGCCACAGTTCCCACAATGCAGTCCAGCTGAGGTGGTCAGCTGGCTTATTCTTGCTGGAGATGATGCAGGTGGAGATCTTTTTACCTGTTACTTTTAGGGAGCCCACTCCTTATCTTTTTAAAACGAGGCACTGTCCTTAGGGCTGTAGTTCCTTAGCGTGCAGTAGGTGCAGTCATTCCAAGTGCAGTCCTCTTGATGCAGGCCAGGTTTCCAGCAGAGCAGTCCTTCTTCTTCTTGTAGTTTCAGGCAGGGGATTTGAATTGCTATGCAGCTGTACCATATTTATACAGTGTTCTGTTGTGACAAGCGGAGGAGGCACACCTGACAAAAGGGGTACAGCTTGCCTCTCAAAAGTATGACAGTTTCCTCCAAAGTGTGGCATATTCTTGTCTCACAAAGCACTATACTTTAAAATTTCAAGATGTAGAATCTTTCTCCTTGGGGTTAAGATCTGGCTAAGCCAACCTACTGGTGTGGGCCATTTCCCTAAACATTCCTCTTCCAGATCTCCTATGGATTCCATTCTTGGCGCTTGCATCTGGCTGGGTGGTCCAGGAAGAGGCGATAGCCCTGGTTTCCAGCCTTACTGTCCTGCTCTCTTTGCAGATCAGTTTGTTTACCCAGCCCCCTTCCTGGCCTATTCTCTGCAGCTGAAGATTCTCCCCACCAGATAACCTCTGCCTCTATGCGGGCCACTTATCACCTCATCAAAGCAGTTTGGCTCAGCCTGGCAAGACTTGCCAATCAGAAGAGGATGCTAGGAGGCTGGATTTTGGCTCACAGAAAAGAAGTTTAGAACGTCTTTTCTTTACAAGTTACGATAAATTGAACAGTGACAAGTTGTTGGAGTTATTATTACCAATCTTTTAAGTCCTTGAAATATCATTTTAGCTCACCCTTTTCAATATTTATGCCTTATTAAAGTATTCCCATTTTAGCCTATTGAGCTAAAATGCTACAATGAGGAAAACATTTGTTTTAGTTTTTCTCACCAGGGCATATAAAGGATCTTTTAAAATACCACTACTTATTTTTTTGTACGTGCCACCCTACCATGGGGGAGCCTAGGGTAGACCTTAGTGGTTACATATGTAAAAATAAGGTAGTTTAATACTTTAGTACCTTAAAATCCGAAGTCGGACTTGCATACAATTTCAATTAAAAAGAAGCTTGCAAAGCAGGGCTGGCTTTTAAAATGACAGCAGGCAGCACAGCAGTGCACACTTAAGTGCATTGAATCGGTTGGGCCTCTGAACCTACATGCCCTACCATATACTAGGGTTTACAGGTAGGTTGTCAGTACCAATTATAATTACACCTAATTACCGTATACCTTTTAATTAAGGCTCCCTATTTCGGTTTTTTAACTATTTTTACAGATAAATACAGACAGAAAACAGTTATTTTCTTGACTGTATTTATTTTTAAATGTGAATAAAAACGTAAATTGGGTTGCTTTTTGAGTAATTCTAACTACTCTCTGTCTTGACTGCCAGGCCAATAGCTGTGTGGATTGATAGGGGCTAAAAAATAAAGACTTTTGGTATAGAGGCTTTAACAGCAGTAGATATGCACATGGTTGATACCGAAATGTGCATATTTTCTTATAAGTGCAATGATTTATCTTCCGCGGGTGTTTACAGCATTAAAACCTAATAGGCATTCAAGCATGAGTGCATATTTACTGGTTAAATATATGCAGAAATATACTAATTTCAGCTTCATTTTCCACGAAACCCAAAACAAATATGGATAAATGCAGATAAAATTAGCAAAAAATAAATACGGATAAATACAGATGGAAATATCAAAAAATTCAATACCATAAAACCGGGAGCCCTACTTTTAATCAGAGCACTGGCCCTGGGCCTGGTTAGCAGAGCCCGAGGCACAGTCAGAGTTAGTTACCACCAGTCAAAAATGGAGGTGGTCAGTGCAAAAGGATGACTTTCGCATACATCTGCTACCTGAACAATGCTTCAGCTCATCTTCCTTTCACTACTTTTAACAGTTAAGAGTAAAGTTCTCAGTCATTGTCATTAGGTTTGTGAATAGGGGTGGCAGTGCTCTGACATGCCAATGAAATTTCAATATTTACAGTTGTAAAATAGTTCAGTGTTTCTACTGATTTTGAGAATAATAACAAATGCGGAACCTAAAACCAAAGAACAGTGTCAACGATGTTTAATCTGAAGTGCAGGTTGATTTGTAATTATGTTGATGTTTATTTAATAAGACATGGTTTATATTGAGTAAAATGTGTTTTTGTTACATTTTACAGATTTTGAAAACACTGCACAAGACCTACGCCAAGATGAAGCTAAGGCCCCTCTGGAATGATATCAACCCCAAGGCTGTGACAACAGATGAGCTTTTTGGATTTCTTCATCCTTCAACGCGAGAATGGAAAGATGGTATTTTTTTCACGTATTGGAAATTCGCTATTTAAATTTATGTGTGCTTGTTTCTAGAACAGGGTTAAAAATCTGCCTTTGTTGCTTTGTGTTTGTAGGCTTGTTTTCATCCATGATGAGGGAACTTTCCGCCATATCTCACGATGGACCAAAATGGATTGTACTGGATGGTGATATTGATCCTATGTGGATTGAGTCACTGAATACTGTAATGGATGACAACAAGGTACGTAGGAATATGTTTTCCTTTAATTTGTTAGTAGAGGACACCATTTTTTATAATCCACATTATTGATTATTTTTTTTACTTTAGAAAAGACGCTTTACTGAATACAATTTAAATAAATCCTCTTTCTTGTGTTTAATACGGTGGTCGTTAGAGAACAATGTTCTAAAAAATGTTAAAATGTAATCGCTTTATTTCTTCTACAATTTATTGATGAAGCATTTCTTAGGTGACTATCTGCCAGCACATACATAAAACTAAGAGCAAAGAACATAATGAACCTAGATAACAGGTGGGGGATAGACAGGGACCCCATTATGGAATGACAAATTCAACTGTGTAGCGTAGCCTCTCTGAATGGGGTCTTTCCAGCTCTGGAATTGATGAATAGTGAGAAAACAGATGCCCATTTTCAGGCACTTACTAAGACCAGTGGGGACTCTGTGATTTATGGCAGAAAACTGACCTGCATGCTTCTGAGCTCTCATTTTTTTCAAGATTGGACAAGTTCCCAGTTAAAGTGGAAGTTATGGGCTTATTGTTGGAAACAAAGGGACTTATTAACAAGCCCTGCCAGTGCATCACTATTTGTGATGGTCCCGCAGTGCATTTTGCTGCCCCATATTTACAAGAACAGGTAAAGCCACCCTGCATGGCTTTACCTGTCCTTGTAAATACGGACCCTTTGCATGCAGCACTTTGCGTGAAGGGGGCGTTCTGTGGGTGTTCCGACACAACACCAATGGAACCTGACACATTTCCAGATTTTTAAGAAATTGTAAACCTGGAACTGCGTCTGAATGCTACGGAGTCACAACAAGGAGAAATGTAATAATTTCTCCTCGTTTTTTTCCTCTTGTATGCATGACATTTTGCAAGTTCTACGTGTGCTAATGCAGCACAAACAGGAGTTGAAAAATTCCATTTCAGATTGTTCATGTGCAGGAAGGAACACCTTCCTGCACATAAACAATCATCCCCTTGACGAGGGATTCCTTGTACCAAGGTGCAAGGGTGCCTGCATCAGCGCATTGCAGCAAATTGTGCACCAGTTGAGGGAAGAGCAAAGGGATCCGTATATCCTTGTTGATATGACGCATCTCTGTGCTTTGAAAGTGCTGCAGTGTGGTGCAGCCAAAGGGCTTGTGGTGCCACTCTGCGGCACTTTCTTGTAAATGAGGCCCTAAATATCTATGCAGAACCCTGACTGCCAGCCTGCTACAATGACTGTATGCTGGCGCAAGCCACTCATCTGTATCCAGTTGTGATGCGCATTTAGGGTGGGAGGCTTTTAAAGTTATGATGCATGAAGTCTGCTTCAAGACAGTTGTGGGTGCTAGGATTGTCAATAATAGCGAGATGACAAAATGTTGAGGGTGTTTTGCACACCCTGGAAATTAAATGTGCAATGTACTCTAAGATGAATGCTGAGCTCATAGAAGCTAAATATCATCATGTGATGCACCTGTATATATTGAGATGTCCTTAGTTCCTAATTTGAGCAGATGGTTGTCAGTGCATTCTACTAGCACTAATTTTTGAGGACTGGCACTGATTTTTCTGCATTACACATGTACCAAGTGCAAGAGAGGGAAAACATACAAAGTGGAAAGACGGAGGAAGAGAAAGACAGAAAAACCATCACAAAGAGGGAAAGCAGTAACCTCCAAGTATGAGATGAAGGGGCAGGAAGTATCTAGTGATGGATTAAAGAGGCATGAGGTGGATTCAAGACTAAGCAGCCTTGTGGTTGGGTGGGCTAACATTTAATTGCACCAGCCATGGACTTCTGAGCAGAGCTTTGGGTACCGACACTCATTCTTGTAGACATTATGCACTGGATGTCTTGAATTCCACTCGTGCGCATTCTACCATTATGAAGTGGGGCAAAACGTTTGAAAACGTCTTGTGTGGCTCATGCATACCGGCTTTAAATGATACAAACTGACTAACCTAGCTGTTCTGAGTGGGATTGACAGTAGTATTGTACCTAAGCTGCGATCATTGCCATTTGTCACTGCACCCATGATTAGAAAGGCTATCTTGATGCCAAGTAGGGGTAAGAATTCCAGTTTAGATGGATTTTCAATAGAATTTTATTACACATATGTGGGAATTCTCATACCATGGCTTGTTGACTTCTACAGCTCTGGTAAACAGAAAAGACCCCACATCCAACAACAAGGGATACTGAACTGATGGTGATCTTCGAACCTAACAGGTCCACCATAACATTAATGACAAAATGTGTGTAAAGGTTGTAGTCGGTAGAGTTCTAACTATATTAACATCATTAGTGCACCCTGATCAGACTGGTTAGTTTATTCCACCTAATATTGAGTGCCAATGCTGATAGTCTATTATCTTCGATAGGCACACTTAGGGGCTGATTAGGATGGAGGACTTTCCGCATCCTCCAGGCCGGCGGAAGCCACCGCCGGCCCGGAGGATGCGGAAAATCCTCTGCGGACCCACCAAGACCCACCGCCACATTAGGATGGCTGGTGGGTCCTGGTTTCCGTCCGCAGCTTTTCCGCCGCGGCTGGCTTACAACCGCGGCGGAAAAGCACTAATATGGTGACGGTGTCTCTCAGACACCGTCAGCCAGATTAGGATGTGCTTGGAAACATGCTTTTCCGCGGCGGCTTTTCCGCCGTGGAAAAGCATGTGGAACTTCACTGCGGGGGCCCGTTGCGGGCCCCATAGGTGAAGGGGGGGTGGGGGGTGCACATGGGGGGTACCTATGGTACCCCCCAGCATTTGTATGCAGTAAGCAGCAGGCACCGCGCGGTGCCTGCCACTTACTGCATACAAATGCAATGCATGCATTTTTAACATTGCTGCGGGTGCAGCTTGAAGCCGCACCCGCAGCAATGTTAAAAATAGAAGATGTGACCGCCAGGGTGACGGTCACATCCTAATTGCACAGGAGGGAACTCCGCAGCCCATGCGGAGGTTCCCTCCTACTCAGGGGTCGCGGACGGACGCACGTCCGTCCGCGATCCTAATGACCCCTATGTCTGGAAGTCTTTCCAATAGACTGGTCTGCTTATACATACAGATACAGCCCACATACATGGATAGTAAGATTCAGCACAGGGAGAATTATATCATCCCAAAGGCCTGTTTAATGCAGCACCGTCCAAGGCTGCCCACTGCTGTCTCTTTAGGTCATATTGTGATGGCGCCGTTAGTCTATATGCTTGTCATGAGGGATATGACACAAACAAAATCTAGAGGGTGGTCAAGGTTTATGCAGATGATATGCTTCTCTACATTTGTGACCCTGTGAGGGATCTCTCCTCACTTAAGAAAGTGTTTGAAACCTCTGGCCTGTTGTCTGTGATCTGAGGTTATTAGATCAACTCATGCTTGATCCTCATTAGGGTGATGTTGAACCTGGATGAGAAGGATGCCCCATCCACTCCACTAATACCCTTGATACTTAAATATCCAAGTTTAAGGCTCAACATTCTGTGATTCGAGGTGAATCGTTTAATCTCCTATTTATAAAAAATCTGACCCTCTTTAATACAAAATGTTGCTTATGTAAAGTGTTTTAACCCCTTCGATGCTGATGACGAGCTCAGCTCGTCATCAGCCACGGGGGGCGTGTGCGGATGACGAGCTGAGCTCTTCATCTAACGCGGCTTTTTTAAAAAAGCCACGTAGCGGAAAAATTACCGCCGCAGCGATGAGGTTAATGCCCTTTGGCCAATAAGGCACTGTATACAAACTATTAAAAGAAATAATGAAATAAGTATTGTAATGATTGTTTATTCTCATAAAAAGCTGGCAGAAAGTTTGTGGTGGGACTGATATACTTTATATAATTAGTTGTAATACATGTTGTTACATAAATGCTTCCTCAGCAGCGATGCATAACTCTTACATGTGTTTTAATTATTGTCATACATTTAACAGTGGTATTCAGACGCATTTATAAATTTAAAAAGAAAATATCCGAGCATTAGAATCACACAAAACGAACTGTGAGAATCTGTACCTGAGTGGAGGCTTTTTACTTGAATATTCAATGTTAACTCCCAACACCATTATTTTGCCATTTACTTTTGAAAAGATCAATAGGACTCCCATCCATTATGAGTTTTCTCCAGTCCCAGTTCTGAAAGATGCAATATTAACAGCCGCGGTCGGCAGTAGGAGTTCCTGCAGGGCGGTGACGTGGGGAGGGGGAGGGACAGGGTGGGGGGTAGTTTTGTATGGATTATGGAGTTTAACAGATAAGTAAACATATAAATAAATAAAACGAATTTCATTGTGCGCACTGCATCGCATTTGGTGATTTGATTGAGAGGCAAGCGCTGCCCATGTGTAAAAAAAAGTGGCACTCCGGCAGCGCAAGCCTCTCATAAATAAGCCCCTAAATCTGCTAGATATAATTTATGATTTGCAACTCTTAACAAATCGATCCATAGTATATTAGGTCAATTGAAGGAATCATGGTGGGGAAATAATGGGGCACATGCATCAAGCGATTTTGGAATCGCAAACTAAAAGAATCGCAAAATTCGGCCATTTGCGATTCCAAAATCACTTTTTGGGATGCATCATTTATTTTACATTTATTGCAATTTAAGAAATCGCAATTTTTTGCGATTTCTCAAATTGCGATAGCATTTAAGAAATCGCAAATTTTGCGATTTCTTAAATGCTATGCATGACTAATTTTAATTTGCGAATTCACGATTAGGAAGGGGAAAATTACCATGAAGTGAACCTTCATGGTAATTTGCGAAAAGTTTCAAAAATGCAAAAAAAGCATTTTTGAAACTTACATTTTACACACACACATGCCCTTGGGACATGTGTGTGAGTAAAATGTACTTACATGACATTCCAGGGGTGCAGGCGGGGTCCTTTGGACCCCCCCCTGCACTCTTGAAATTGCATTCTCATTTTGCGATTCCTTAATTGCGAATTCGCAAAATGAGAATGCCTTCCCATTGATTCCTATGGGCCTCTTGGCCCATAGGAATCAATGTAAAGCGATTCCTTATTTGCGATTCGCAATTAAGGAATCGCAAATAAGGAAAATTAGGAAATCGCAAAAACTTTTGCAATTTTTTGATGCATAGGAATTTGCGATTCCTAAATTGCGATTCCTTAATTTTCGCAATTTAGGAATCGCAAATTCCTACAATGATGCATGTGGGCCAATGTGTAATAAACTTAAGAAAGCCCCTGAGAGCCGCCAGCAAGGCTACAATCAAGGGAAAAATTAACTGATGGAAAGCAAATAGATTTGTCAACTTCTACCCCAAGCGCTACAAAACGTAATTGTAAACCATTGATTAATTAAACAAAATCTATATTTTGTGCATTAATATGTGATTATATTCAGGGTTAAAATTGTATGTTTAATGATTGAATAGAATTAAACCACATAATATTGAAAGTGTCTGCATTTTCTTTTTTTTTATTATTACTATTATTATCATGATTATTATGTTTGTTAATAGTAGGGATTTTATCACTGTTATCGATGAAATTATTATTATTAACACTACTATTAATATTATTAATATTGTTACGATTATTATTCTATTTATTGTTATTATTATCATTATTAGTGTTGCCACATGAAGGATGCAGACCCACATGCAGATGAAATTTCCTAATGGAAGTATGTTACTTTTCAAGGTGTTTTGTGTTCTTATGGTGAAGTGCTTTCCTTGTACAGGTATTAACACTCGCCAGCAATGAGCGGATATCATTAACTCCTTCAATGCGACTCCTCTTTGAAATCAGTCATCTTCGTGCAGCAACTCCCGCCACCGTTTCCAGGGCAGGAATACTCTACGTGAATACACAGGACCTGGGGTGGAGTCCGTAAGTGTCTGAAGCCTTAATATTCAACCCGCATTTAGATAAGTTTAATAGTGCTATCTTTACCTGGTATCAAGCTCAACTCTCCCCCACCCTCCCCCACAAGGTTTCTATGCCATATCTCCCAAAACTGTTGTCCTATAGAAAGATTAGGACGTGCATCCAACTCAAACCAATTGACCATAATCCTTCGTCTCAGAGATGGACTAATGTCAAACCCCTTCTCTGATGAGTACACTGACTATTACATGAAATCATTCTGCCTACTTTCCCAGCACAAGTAGTTAGAACATGTTTCTCACACTGAAGAGGTTCCACTTGGTCATGTATCCTTATACATGCAAATATCATGTCTTTTATGTGTATGTAAATGTCTTGGTTTATAAGATTTAGCTATTCCTTTAATTACTAGTAAGTAGCGGTTTGTGGAATTGTGTATGTTTTTTTTCTGAAATTACTTGAAATGTGTTTTGTCCTTATCACAAGTTAACATTTCACATAAGTTAATATCATATTTAAAAAAAGTCACATTAATTACTAGCAGGAAACTTCATTGAGGTATACTCTGTGTGAGCCACTGTCCCTTGGCTGTAAAATATGCAAATTGTGTAATGCTAAATTCAGGAAAAATGTCATGATTTTCGTGTAATAGGAAATGTACAAATTTCTTGAATTTCATCAGCATAATTCTAATGTTGGCCAACCCTACTCTTAAAATCATAAAGCTGATCTCTCATTTTATATTTGCCCTGAGAATCTTTATCAAATTACACTCTAGCATTGTACTACCTTTTAACAGGGCAGATTCTATGTTTTAGATGATATATTTAATGTGGTGTTTGAAGGGGATAGGAAGGGGAGTCAGCAATGGTGATTCTGCTAGATCATTGAGTCCACTTCATCATAGGTTTCCCATAGAATTCTAAGAAAGGGATCATTCATAAAAAAGTGCCTATTTTTCTAGGGTATACTGCATATTGTCTATTTTTTGTCTTCTGTAACCAGAACCTTATTCACAGTGACCAAGAGCTATTTTTATTAATTTTATTTTATTATTTACACTTTATGTGGAGACAGCTAACAGTGATTTTTTTGGCCCACATATAAATTAAAAAGGTAGGAATTTCTTGTCTATGTCAGGACAACATATTTCAAACATTAACATATTACTCATAGTGTAAATCACTCCCTTTCCAAAGGAGGGTATACTTGTTAATAATATAGAGGTGCTGCAGATCATCATGTTAGGGAATGTCCTGGTCTGAATTAAACACACATGTTCTTCATATCTTACAGTGGTTTTCACTTTTTGTTAGTGAAATGCTTCTGGTCTTATTATTATTGTTTTATCAGTGTCCAAACTTGAGAAAAGTATGTGTAAAAGTAAAGTAGTTCAAATATTTAGCAATTTGTCCTGTATTAACTCTGTATAAGTGTTTACAGTATGTCTAAGGTTAATGTGGGTTGTTTAGGTTTTAATTCTGCAACATATGTTTATGATTAGAGAATATTTCATTTCATGCCAAAAATGTCTCAGAGAAGATACCACGGTCGTAGGCGTGAGATAAAGATCGGGCAAATGTTGTGGCAACATAACCTACACGTGTCTCTCATTATTATTTATTTGTCCTTTTTAAAATGCACAAAATACATTTCACCAATGCATTTTAATTTGTGCATTTGCGTTGTCACAACCGTTCTGTTGTAAAAAGGCCAATTTTATTTGGGACTCTCTTCTCAGGTGACACAGGTACTATGATATTAACAAGCATTACAAAAGCCAAATACGTCTGGCGTATTAGTGAAAGTACCTGGATGTGTTTATCCATGCAGACACTCATACTTCTGACCTTGTATCTAGTCATTCATCACCCATGCACTTGGTCACCTATCCTTGCACTCGTGCATCTGTTTATTAACTCATTGACTTATTATTACATTCATCCATTTACCCACATACAAACTCACCAATCAATGAATAGGCACATTCAATCATCATGCAGCCCTATCAGATTTTCCACTAGTTTGTAAGAGTTGTGAGAGTGCTTCCAGTAGTGTGTGACTACTAGCCTTTGAGAAATTAGATTTTTTTCTGGTAGAGTGCTACTGTTACTGTGACATGGCTGTGTATGTGCTGTTGGGATTTGACACAGATACTTTTCGAGAGATGATAGATGAGTTGTTAAAAGTGAGTGCTGTTAGAGTGCTCTCACTAGTGTGCACTGCTGCTCTGTAAGGAGAAGGAAAGTTGTTGGTAGTGTAGTGTAGTTCCTATATTCCCAATAGGCTCTGCACATTGGAATACTATATACTGTAGTTTAGACGTAGGACTGAGGTCGACTAGGTCTCTACCGAATATATTAAACTTAATAGTGAGTGCCAGCTAGCTCAGAGGTCACTAGAAACTTTCTCGAATAAACAAGAAGGGATTAGTTTCTGACAACCGCATAAACATGACAACTTTGTTTCCCAAGAATAAGAAATCAAATCTCTAGAGTCGCGGAAACAATAGATAACTATTTTACTCAGTCAATTGTGCATGCTTCGTTTCACCAGAGATGCAGAGAAATAGAGAGTCGGGCGTTTTCAATAAAAATATTTATTGAACAGTCTTCTTTCTCAAGCATTGGAAATGAACTGCTACAATTATAATACTGGTTATAAAGTACAAGGCATATAATACACACATATTATAAAGTAGTACTGTAAAAGCATGATATGGTTTCTAAGCCATAAAGTGCATAAAATGTATAACATACATACAGTAATAAATAATGACTAAAAGTACTCAACTGGTGCTTCTAAAATACGCCTACCCCGATGTACCAAACCTAAGTCTAGTACGAAGGAAGAAGTAAGTGAGGAATAGCCTAAGTTTAGTAGTTCTCTGCCAGGGATCTATTCCAAGAATTTTCTAAGAGGTCTAATCAGCTCCGTACCTTGGTTTTAAAATGAAGGAGGTCTTGTATCTCTCTCTCAGGACTCGATTTCCCAGATACCCGCAAGGGTAAGCCGGACGCACTAGAGCTGGATTTCTCAGCAAGAGAAAAGACAGCGTCTCTCTCAGTGCGTCAGTTGGAGGGTCGGCTTCCTTCGGCACTTGCTGCTGCAGGGCATTGGGCAAGTAGATAGTCGATCTGCTCCAAACCACTGTGTGTTTTTCTGGGCAAACCTAGGCATATTTATACTTTGAAGGTGCCGAGTTTGACGCATGTTTGGACTTAATAACGTCACTCAAAGGCTAAATTCTTGGAAAACGCCAGGAGTTCTTGGAGAACTTAATATTCAAGCAGGGGGAAGTCCCTAGCTGCTGAAGGCAGGTTTTTCCAAGAAATTGTTGTTGATTCTCGGAACTTAGTGGAAGTAGCCATGCCGTATTTGGGCTGTATGGCTTAGGCCAAATATGGTAGTGATTTCTATGCCTATATAAGGATATGATAAAGTATACCTATATAAGGGCATGAATCGTGAAAATTACACTAGGGTCCTAGATTCATTTACAACAGTAGTATGTGACGACTAGTCTGTGAGGGTTGTGAGAGTGCATCTGGTAATATCCTCGTTCTACTCTGGTGAGTGTTGGACTGCAGTTGGTAGGGAGTGAAAAACTGTTAGTATATGAGGGGTGCAAGAATGCTTCTGGTATTGTGTGACAGGTTCTCTGTTGGGGTGTCAGAGAGTGCCCCTGGTAGAGTGTGAAAGCTAGTCTGTGATGGGCGTGAGTGCTTGAAATGACTTTGTAGCAATAATTCATAAGTAATGTCCTTTCCCGGTGCCTGTGAGCCTTGACAGTTTGTTTCTCCAATGAGACTATCCAAGGATTGATTTGGGATTAATGACCCAGGGTGTCCATTTATTTACAATCCATACCCCTTACTAATTGACTGCTGGCTCAACCCACCAACTTTTCCCTGAAAGGATCACTGATTCCCACATCATGTGCACAACTCGTTGTGTTTATTGTTGTCACCAAGTATCATAAACACCAGTGAACAGTCTCAGCCCTCCCCTACTCACATTCCTTAGTGCTTGCAGACTTTTTTCTCTAACTACTATTCCTAAATAGCAGCTAGTGCAACAACCCCAATGCCCCTTCAATCACCCTGCGTGCACAGATAGGGTGTATGTGCAGCAAAGCACTCTTGATGCACAGGGCACATGGGAAGTACAGTGAGCTTGACAAGAGCAGCTGGTTTGCCATCAAGCTGGTTTGCTCTGTTGCTAATGTGCTGACGAGCACATAATGGAACATACATGTAAGAGAGACATGCTCATACATTACATATACCAGCATAGAGAAACATGGACCCAAGTCAACACTGTCATCATCCACTGGGATTGAAGGACAGCAGCTTTGGAAGTTTAGCAGCAGTGAAAACAACACATATTGTAATCACCACAGAGAGAGAGAGGAATGGAACACTTAACCATGGCCTAGCCATTTGTCTGTTGCAGCACACATTGACCAGCAGCCCACTTCATAAGCTGCTGCATCATTACATGTGGACACCTCTGCCATCATAGGAGTAGGGAATCTACAGCATGCAATGCTGTGTTGTACCAACCCTCCTACTGGCACTCATGGCATGCCACGCTACTGCTGTTTTTAGAGCAGCTGAAACTGCAACTGTTGGGGCTTGCTGTGTCACAGCAGTGGTCAGTGGAGGATATGGACAGTTCCTGTCCTGGTTTCTAATGGGATAGAGGGCTTTGACTACGTACCTCCATTGCAGTTCATCCATTGCAGTTCACATGGTTAGAACTGTTTTGGGGCATGGGTTCCTGGGAAATAAGAGATGTGTGGTCCAATTGTAACATTTGGAGTTTTTTGCCACTGGCATCCTGGGGTTACATTTCTTTTAGACCCAAATTGAGCACCAATTGCATTTTTTGGCACTTGTCCCTCAGCAAAGCGAGGCAGAACAATCCAAGGCTTACAAACTACTAAATAGCACTTAGTAGATCATTGTCCGGCTGGTGCTCAGTTTTAAAAGAAAAAGTACTTTCATTTATGCACAACTAAATGTTAAACATAAAATTGATTATGTACAAAATTCAAAAGAAACCTATATAACCCCTCTGGAACTACAGAACTATGTAAAAAGGTTTGATCTGTGAGAATTTCTCTGTTATAAACAATGCAAATCTCTTCTTCTGCCAAAGTGCAAGGGATATCATCCCCTAAAACAGAAGGATTCAAGCCCTGTTAGGACTGTCGCAAAAAATGTCAGTGGCAGATGCCCATCAGGTGTGCTTGTGGTTGAGCTACAAATCCAAGGCCCACAGCGACTTCACATTGATGATTTCGTTAGCCATTAGGGGCCATGAGGCAAACCTTTATGTCACCAAACATAGGAAGACCCCACACTGGGTCAATTCCAAGTCCCGCTGCACATCCAAGACCCACTATTAGTCTTGTTCCTCCTCCTGGAGTCAATCGAGTCGCTCCAGAGGTCCATCTTCATTGTGTTCCAAGTTCTCAGATAAGCATAAAAAACACAAGAAATTCAAATAGGCTTTTCACTCCTTTGTGCCACTCGCATTTGCCCGACCAAACATTGGAGCGGTGCCCCCCTTCTCAATCCCACTCCTGAAGTCAGCTAACTTTAGAGCCGACCCTGCAGCTGGTTTCAGTTTAACCCGACCTCCCGGGGCCTTCAACTACGCCGTATCTGATCAAAGAGTTTCGCACAGTCATGCTCTGGCTTTTTTGATCCATGCCTAATCCCTCTGGTGCACCTTTAGGAGCCAAGAGGTCTTACACCTGGGATACCCCTGGTGGGTTCACACTTGGCATCAGCTGGACCCTCCACACTTGAGTTACATCCGGCTTTGCTGCACACACCATGCCTCAGCACAGACCTGGGCATGTTGATGCTGATGCCGACTTCGCCACTTGAAGAATTGGTACCAATTGTCCTTTCCGGAGCCAAAGCGGCACCGGTCTGACCTCGGCCAACTCCGTGGCCCAATGTGGCAGAGCAGCCTCCTCCCCCACTTGGCTTACCACAGGCTCACCAACACTCTTTGCATTTCCTTTATGATACTGATTCTGATACTGACTGTGACCCGAGTGAAGAGTTTGCTCAGTCTGACCAAGATGACAACAGGTACAAGGATTTACACGGGGCAAGTAGCCTCAATACCTTCTCAGAAACTGATCTGCCCCCGAGCCCCCCCCCCCCTGGACCAGCCAAAGAGAAATCCGCTTCCTATGCCTTGGTAATGCCTAGGGCAGCCGAAGTGTTTGACCTCCAGCTCCCCAGCTTGGAGGTCAAGACCAATGCCCTGAAAGAAATCAGCCAGCTGGGGCAAACATCTTCTGAGCCCCTCTTTCCCTTTAACAAGGCATTGATGGATACCCTATTGGGGTTGGGCCAAACCTTGCTCTGGCCCCGAAGTAAATTGCCAGATGCCATCACCCGTCCCCTTGCACTTGCAGCACCCCTCGTTAGAAAGTCTAGCCCAGCAGGCTTCCACCAGCGCTGTAATCCAAATACATTTCCCACTATTCCCTCTCATAGGTAATCTAAGCAATTGGAAACATTCAGCAAGGGTGTCATTTCTTCTATAAGCTTGTCCATTCAATCTGTTAATGCTAGCTGTTTGTTGGGATGCTACTCACATGACCTATGGAACTTGCAGTGCAAGTCCTACCTGGTATGCCTGAAGACCTTCATTCTGTTCTATCTTAGGCATTCAAAATAGTTGTGATGCTGCCAAGTTCACAATTCGTTGTGGCTTTGAAGCTACTGCTTCATTCGGGTGGGCCAAAGGAAGCAGGATCACCTCCAGGCATGGCTGCAGTCGACTGGGTTCTCTGGCAATGTTCAGCCTTCCTTGAAGGACATGGCTTCTGATAGGACTCATCTGTTTGGGTAAACAGCTGATTCTGCCCTTGGGCGCGTTATGGAGAGCAGGGCTCACTCTCTGGGCTTTTCCAGCCCTCCTCACCAATCAAATTAGTTCCAACATTCCTTTTGCTGCTTTGGTTGTGGTGTTCCTTACTGTCAACCTGTCCAGGGAACCCCACAGCCTGGCTCAAAGCCAAGGTCAGCTAGCCTCCCTGCCTACCAAATCCTCGTGGCCCCACCTGCCCGACCTCTTTAGTGTGCCCTTGCAGGGACAGGGCAAGCCAGTGGGAGGCCAAATCCCCCCCATTCTATACTAGGTTGGCAAGCAATCACATCAGACAGATGGGTCCTACCGATTGTTCACACAAGGTATGCCTTACCCTTTCTTTTCTGATGGAGGACCATCTCTCCATTTTGCAGCAGGAAGTACAAGCCCTTTTGGCCAAAGGGCTGTCGAGATGGTGGCTGTGCCAGATAGGATCTGGTTGTTATTCCTGCTACTTTCTGATGCCCAAGATGAACGTAGGTCTTTGGCCTATTCTAGACCCGCACCCACTTAACGGCTCTGGAAGGAGAAATTCAAAATTCTCACTATGGCACAGGTCTTGTTTACCCTCGACCTTGGGGACTGGATGGTGGTGTTGGACATGAAGGATGCCTATTTCCATATACTCATTCTGCTAGCCCATCAGCGCTAACTGCGGTTCATGGTGGAAGAGGAGCATTTTCAGTTTGTTGGTCTCCCTATTGAACTCCCCATTGCCCCATAAGTATTCAGGAAAGTTATGGCAAAGGTGTCAGCACATTTAGGGAAGTCAGGGGTGCCGGTCTTCCCCTACCTCGATGTTTGGCTGTTGAAGGCGGCGGCAGAGTGTCCAGGACTTTCAGGCTATGATCCCGATCTTTCAGCCTCATTCCTGGTTTTCTGTGAGGTCGATGCTGAGGCTGCTAGGACTGATGGCCTTCTGCACCCTGCTGGTCAATCATGTCAGGTGGCATATGAGGTCTCTGCAGTGGGATCTGAAGTCCCGGTGGGCTCAAAATCAGGTGGACTCTCCCACCACATTCAGATTTTGGAGAAGACTGCAGAAATTCTGCAGTGGTGGCAGACCCTTTACCCTTCCCCAACCTGAGCTGACAGTGTTGACCGTTGCGTCGCTTCTGCGTTGGAGTCACCATCGGGGGGAGGTTGAGATTAGAAGCCTTTAGTCTTAGTGTGTAACATCATCAGAAAAGAGAGCCTGTCCGTACTTTTATGCTAACCCTTCACAGAAAGGGTAGAAAACTCTTGGTTTTCTTATATAGCCCTCATTCTCCAGGGTTGCCCCTTGGTGGCATGCTTCATCATAGGGTTCCTCTTGTGCCGCTGCGCAACAGGGTATGCTGCAACTTATGAATTACATGGAGGCATTGAGTGGTGTACTCTAAATGATGAGAGGTAAATTTGAGTAGGAGTGCTTTTGGGTGTTAGATTAAAAAACTGCCTGGTAGGAAAATACTACTATTTAATCTGACCTCCAGGTAGTATGGTAAAAAAAAATGGGGAGAGAGCAATAAAATATAGGTTATAATGTACCTGCCCTTCTAGTTGTCTAAGTGTTTCAAGCTAATCCCCACGGCTTTTCTTCAGGACCAAGGAACTAACTCCCTGGTTCTACCCGTACATTTATGCTGGTGCAAAATCACTCCATGCACGCTGCATGCTGAGAATAAAAAAGTGATTGCACCTTCTTGGTTTCACTGCTTATTAATTTGTAATATATAATCATAAGAATGTTAGCTTGCCAAGAATTTGCAGAACAAAGAAAATGCAACATGATCATATAATTTGACTAGAACGGTGCACAGTGTAAACTTGCTCTGTATACTTGGAAGACATCTCCCCTTTGTATCCTGTGAGCTAATATATGCCATTATTTGAGGTTAGCACGTCTAATAAAGTGAACCCTTTGACATGCAACATATTGCACAATAGACCTAATAAGGAATGTGTCATACGGAAGTACACCATGTGTATGATCTGCTCTTTGTGGGGTCTGCTGGAGCAAGAAAAAGCCAAGGCAGTGCAGAAGAGAACCGTCTTCTGCTGGATCATCCTCTGCATTAAAATTTGCTAAGCTTTGGCAAAGAAGCAGCCTCCAGATGGACTGCATGCTCATTCTACCATGGCCAAACTTCATGAAACATTGGTGCCTGAATAACCAGGTTCGCTGAGAGGGACATTTTTCCCGCTTGCTTCTGCAGGACTTTCTGGTTTCAGTAATGCTCTTTCTGGTAGAGACTTTATCTAGCCAAAGAAACCTCACTAACCCTCACATCTTCCCTGTTCTGTGGTTGGACACTACACTTCAATAAGATCTCAAGTCTTTGAATCTGCATATCTATATATCTAAAAACGAAAGTATGTCTGTTTGTCCTTTATGCATTACTAGAGCATTCATCCGATAGGCATGAAACTTTGGGAAGTTGTTGAGTACACTCCTGCAAAGGTTTATGTCAAAATAAATTTTTTTTTTTTTTTTAAATGTGTTAAAAGTTGTTGAGTACACTCCCGCGAAGGTTTCTGGCAAAAAAACAAACAAAAAAAACAAAAAACATTTGCTAAATATTGCCCCCCCCCCCGGACCCCCAGGGCCCTCATAATCTTTCCAATACTGAACATTTACAGTTTTCCGTGCGACTCACTTTTGCAATGACCATCAACAAAGCACAAGGACAATCGCTGCAAGTGTGGGGACTACATTTGGAGAATCCGTGCTTCTCACATGGACAACTGTATGTGGCCAGCTCACGTGTCGGAAAACCTTCTGATTTAATCCTGTACGCACCAGACGGAAAAACAAAAAATACTGTGTATCCACAAGCACTCGAATAAATAAACAGAATTAAAACAACACTTTAAAATGTTTTCCATATTAAAATGAATACGTTTCAATAAAAATTACACAATGTTATCATAACAAGTTTCCTCAAATTTCCAGCAACGGGCGACTGGTAAGCTAGTTGTCTAATAATTTGCTTTTGTGGCTCTGCATTTGGGGAGTTTAGAAAGAAATTGGCGTCAGCTTATTGGAATGGTGCCTATATAGACCCCGGACTTCATTTTCAGATTGGAGCAGTGTTAGTTCGGAGCCACAAGGTGCCAATCTGCGGCACACAGAGATACTGCGGTAAAGTTTCCTGATAGATGCTGACACCTTGGGAATATTCAAAACCTAAGGAATCTGCCGCTGGATAGAGTGTCTGCCAGAACGAGCATCACTAAAGGTAAGTAACTTGTTCCTCTAGTGCTAGTTACAGACCTCAGATGAAAAACTGCTTCCTATAGTGTTTGTCACAGTATTCACAAGATAATGCCAGTTCCTATTGTATTTGTCAGAAGGTTTGCAATGTTAAAACCGCCCTATTACATTTGTCAGAGAGTTCACAATGTAAAACGTCTTCCTATTGTATTTCTCAGTGGGGTTAGTTACTCCGTGCAAAGACCCTTCCTCTTGTATCTGACACAGGGTCAACATTAGCAATGTCCCACTGAGTAGGATGACTGACACAGCTGTTGCTGAATCAAATGCCTGTAAATAGGATAAAAATGGGCAGAGCTTGAGCCCTGGCACCACCTTACTATTAGCTCCATACTTAGCAGGAAGTACACCCCTTTAGCCCTTGACCCACAGAGAGTTGAGGCAGAGCAGTTCAAGATTTTCTCAGGAAGTGCTTTGCATTAGAAGCTAAGAACATGCTATACTGATTTTTTTATTACATAAGCTATTGCAGACAGGTATAGCTGTCTCTAGCCAGACCTAAAAACATGCATGACAATATCAAAGAGAGAAAAGCTCACTGGTGCCATGCAATAAATAATTCAGCAAAGGCTATATGTAAATATCTTTAATGTATTCCTTCGTAAACATAGACACTGTTATTTTGGTTATGATCAAGCCAAACCTTGATCAATAAAAAACAGATCCTCATCACTTGACCCTGGCTGTGAAGGGTGTAGGCATGATTCTTCTGTAGACAATTTTATCCCCAAGCAGTGTGACGGGAAAAGAAACATATTGGCTGAGTTAGAGGAGTTCAAATAAAGAAATTTTTATTTAAATCTTATTTTTTTTATTTATACATTTTTTCATAGGGAGTCAACATAAGCACTTGTTACTTGTTTGTTTTTTAATTACAGAATGAACATAGTGCCGCATGTACAAAGCCGCTTTTCAGTCACAAAGTCTTTAATTTTTTTAATATACTAAATGCAATTTTGCGATTAGGTAACAGGATACCAAATCGCAAAATTGGTTTAGAAAGGATTAACAAATTGATATTTGGAACGGCTGTGTTTAAGGCACCCCTTCTAAACTGTTGAAATGTTAGCACTCCTTCCCCTTTTATTATCTATAAAAAAAAAAGGTTTGTTTGGGATTAGGGAATAGTCTAGGGGACTACTGCCAGCTACCAAACATATTTTTTTTAAAGTTCACTTTTCTTTTTAAATGCAGCGCTGTTTCCATTAATGAAAACCTGGCGAATTTTTGGTTTTTAGAAAAGTTTGCTTTATTTAAATATAGTAACAGACATGGTGGTTTGCTGACCCTGGTAGCCACCATTCCAGTGATGACATTCAATTGAAGTGAGTTGCAATTTGCGACCTACCTCATGAATATTGATGAGGTAGATCAAACTGTGACGGACTACTATTTGGAATTTTGTGAAACAACCTATTAGTTCATGGGTAGGTTCACAAAATTCTTTTCTATTCCATTCACAAATGGAATTTGATATATCATTCCTAAAACATCAGATCCATTCACAATAAAGAAAGCTTTGTACAATGATTTTTTTTACAGTTTACAAATATGAAAAACTGTCAAAATAAATATTCTCCATTTTGTTCACATAGTATGTTCAAGACATCAACAGAGGTCATAGTTGGGCACCTATACGTTCATGTATAATTTTTTATCTTTTTAGAGGTCAGAAGCCTTGATTTTAATGTTAAGGGTGCATAGCTCCTTTCTCTGTGGCATTGCAAGTTACAGTGTGAGTGAGTGATAGAAAGGGGGCAAGGGAAGCGAGAGGACAGAGAGAGCAGTAGATAGATACGCTCCCATCACTAAATCAGAGGACGTGGAGAGTGAGAAAGGAGAAGGACGATGTCAGCCTATTTACAGTTCCATGAAACGTTTAATTATTCGCACATGATGTACTAGTGAATCAGAAACAGGTGTTCCTTCAGTCTGCTTTTTGAAGAATCAGTCTAATCTCTATAGCTACTTGAGAATGAGCAAGCAAAGGTAGACGTTTTAGAATGCCTTTCCCTTAGGTAGACTAGATTTGACCTACGGAGCTTCCTGTAGCAACCAGAGCCTGTACTATACATACTGCGCACTGTCCCTGTTTGTGCCTGGCGCACCTTTCAAAAGGTGTGCCTGGCGCAAATAAGAACAGTGCATCGAATTACAAAGAATGTGCAGCCCCCAGGGAAGCCGCAAACTCATAAGGCCCTGGGGGCAGCGCATTCAAGGGAAATACGAAGCGGCTGCCAGTGGCGGCTGATAGGGAACAGAGGTGGGGTGGTAATAGATTTTTTTTTTTTACGAAAGAAAATGGATCTGTGGGCAAATCGCAGCCACCGCCTCTCTTCTTTCGCATGTTCCAATAAGCCAATCACAATGCTGAAATGCAGCGTTGTGATTGGTTCCCCAAAGCCAATTACCACAGTGCAATGCAGCGTTGTGATTGGTCTGAGCACCATGGTTCGGCGATCAAATGGGGACAAGGAGCCTGTGCATGTTCCTCACTAGGCTGAGCATTACAACCTGGTGGGTAAATGCAAAGTGCGCATGACTGTTTGGCTGGCCCAAGAAGGGTGGCCAGTCATCCGCACTTAGGGAGCTAAAACCACTCCTCCCCTGGTACCTGCTCTGGCCAGGCCCGTCCCTCCCCACACCTAGGAACAGAAAAATAAAATGATAATAACTTTCAGTTATTATCATTTTATTTTCCTCTGCACTGGTCTCAAAGCAGTGGGGCGATGCTCCTCCTCCTTAGCGGAGGAGCCGCCCCCGGCGGCTGCTTCAAAGCCGCTCCGTGTTTCACTGTGCACGAGTCATGCCACCTTCAATCTGAAGACAGTAGAGAGATACCCTTGCAGGTGGGTGCAGTGAGTGACTCTTTTTCTCCCTTCCAGAGGGCTGTCTATAGGAGCGCACTGTCACTACGCCTTGTAAGTGTATGTTTGATTCTGCGCCCGCATCGATAATCTGGCGTGGGTGCAGCAGCAAAATGATTCTCTCATTTACATGGGGCCGCATGTCTGAGTCCCGTTATGGAATACCATTGTGCGTCGGGGGCACCCAAAATGGGTGCACATGCGTGTTGTAACCCCGGGGAACAATTTGTAATACGGTCCCTGGAGTTGTTCGTTGATATTGAAAATATTTGGTTGCGCTCCCTTTCAAAGCTGTGTAAAATGCAGTGGGTTTTCAAGGACAACTGTTTCAGCTGTAGAAGTAAAGGTGGTGTATGAGCACACATTTTCTTAGGTCTGACTGCTGCAATTAAACCCTGTTTGATGGGTCCAATTTCGGTCCTCGTTAAAAATGTTGTGCATTTGTATTTGTTAAACATTTTCGGGATTATATGTATTCAGAATGCAACATTTTTCTCTGAAAATCAAGGGGTAGTCATTATTGCCTCCTCTGGGATTTAAGTAATTGTTCCATATTAGCCAAAATAGAACCTCCAGTTTTCTGATATTCAAAGTAATGAAGCAGCTGACACTTCGTTGTTTTTGCTAACATAAATTGTATTGCAAGGACATGTTTATGACAATGGTGGGGGCGTGGCTTGGATGCCGAGGAGGTAGGCAGCGTGAGCCCGGAGCTCCGCGCCCGATCCCGAATATCATCCTGATTATCTGAACGGATTCCAGCAAAACTGGGATAATTTAAAATCTGAAGTCATCACGGAGGGTGCGGCGTTCACGGTGGACGACCTAGAGCCATTCCTGGCCCTGAAATTGGACTTTGAAGACCAGCACCGGGTGTGATGCCGTCGATCTAAGATGGCGCCCTGAGTCCGGGATAAGGAAACGTTGGGTGCACGAGGCCGGATTCTTCTGCTGCCCTATTACTGGAGGGGTTGGATGGACTGCAGGACCCCTCTTGACCTACTCGGCAGGCACGGATGAATTCCCCTCAAGCTGATGCTAGCTGTTGGGAATCGTGGCCATAATTAAGACCGCCGACGAAGCACTAAAATGGCGGCGGCCCTGTGACGACGGTCCTGACTATCTGAGCACAGGCTGGCATCTGAAGGCTCAACGGCAGCAGTGAACCCTAGAGTACTATACTATCTAGTGTGATTGGAGCGGAGCCCACTGCGCTAAGCACATCCAAGAACACTGATCCTACTGCCCGGGGAGTTTTCTAGTGGCGGAGCTCTGCAGTGTGGAAACAGTGAGGGTGACGAAGGGTCCCTAGAGGCCGCTACCATTTGCAGCCGAGATGGTGAAACCGAAAGGGAAGGGGGAAGGAGCGACCGACACGGAGGCGGCGGATGGAGCGGATCGTGATCAGTCTGCTCTCTAGCGCATGCAGAACCGTATATTGGAGGCCATCACGACCTTGAAAGACGCCCTGCAGCAGGACATCGCCCAGGTGGCGACGGGCTTGGGTCTCCTGAAAGCTGACCATGATAAACTTAAGGATAGAGTGAAATCCATGGAAATTACTGTTCAGGAATTGGCCCCGGACCACGCAGCTGTGAAAATGCAGATGGCGAATGCCCTAGACAGGCTGAAGGTGCTGGAGAGGAGGGCCGAGGATGCGGAAAACAGGAGTAGGCGCAATAATGTTCGCCTCGTGGGCCTACCGGAGAAAATTGAGGGCGACGATATGGTGGGCTACCTCGACAACTGGCTACGCACTGAGGTGGCACCGGAGGGACTATCTCCTTTCTTCTCCCTGGAACGGGCTCACAGGGTACCGGCTCGGGACCGGCCCCGGGCCTTCCACCTCGCCCGGTGGTGTTCAAGTTGCTCCATTACAGGGACCGGGACTGGCTACTACAGAGGGCGAGGGAAGCGGGACCCTTTCAAGTGGACAATAACAGAGTCACTATGTTCCCGGACTATACGTTTGAGACTCAGAAACTCCGGGCCAACTTCTTGTCCCTCAAACGTGAGCTCCGTGGAGAGGCCATAAAATACTCCCTGCTCTTCCCAGCGAAGCTGAGAGTGATGGTGGACGAACAATCGCTCTTTTTTGCGACCTCGGCGGATGCTTGGGCCTGGTGGGACACCTAAAAAGCTGGAACGGACGGAGCTAAAGCCAGGGCGGAGGAAGCTAGAGTGGCACAACCGATCAGGAAGTCCCAACGGATTCGAAAAAATCATCGGAGAACTGGCAAACCGTCCATATCACAAACGGAAGCAGAGAGAAAGGCGGCCCTACAGGCGGTTGTGGACCTATCTAGCGCGGCCAGAAGCCAGTCCGGGAAGGGCACGGACTCTGATGAGCAGGGCACGGGGTCGGAGACGGGGCTCTCGGAATTTGGTGGAGCCAAGGGCCCTATAGTGACACCGCAGACTTCTGGGGAGATCCTTGAGGCATGACGCGCTGGACAAGAGGAGCGGCCTACTGGTCAGACACTGGGGCGCTGTGCCCGTGAGAACAGGATACTATTATATGGGGTTTTGTGAATCTGTAATGGAGGGATCATGGGGCGGAATATGCGGGACTGATTTGCTTTGACGAACCCTCCCGACATCGGCCCGCGCCCTACTGGCCCTTACGGTCATCGCAGAGGAGACTGCGAATATTAGTGCCTACTTTTGAGGGTGGTTGGGTGTGATAGTTTGGATGGGGTTGCTTCCAGTTGTGGGGGGGCCTGTCCTGGGGGGTGGGAGCCGAGAGTATTTGGGGTTGCTCAGGTTGTTTTGGGGGGGGGTTTCACTTGTTTGGAGTGGGAGGGAGGGGCAGCACGCTGTTGGCAAAAGCGCATGGTTGGTGACTTTTATTGTACTGTCTGTGTATGTAAAGGGCTATGGCTAGTACGGGGGCTCTGAAATGTGTGACCTGGAATGGGCGGGGTCTCCAGACTATGGCACGGAGGCACAAGGTGCAAGCATATCTGAAGCGTAGGGGTGTGCATATAGCGTTCCTACAAGAGACGCATCTCAACAAGCAGGAGGGGATTGCGCTGCAAAGAAGGTGGAGGGGGCAACTGTTTAACACGACTTATTCGGCCTTTGCGAGAGGGACGTTGATTTGGATACGGGCGGGGGTCCCTTTCCAGGTCACCAAGTCGATAGTGGACCCGGAGGGTAGATATGTAGCGGTGGAGGGGAGATTGAGGGGCCGGGTGGTATCTCTCTGCAGCGTGTACGCCCCCAATGTGGATTTGCCCGCTTTTCTGACAACACTCTCGGGCAAACTGGCGAGTTATCTGGCAGGGCCTGTGCTCATGGGGGGGGATTTCAACTCGGTGATGGATGTTGACTTGGATAGATCCCATCCCCCGCTGCGCGCATCCCCAGCACACAGGGTAGCAAAACGCAGGCTGGAGTGGCAGGAGAGTTGGGCCCTGGGGGACGCCTGGAGGACGCTACACCCCACCACTAGGGACTATTCCTTCCACTCACATTTGCATGACCTACATGTTAGATTGGATGCGTTTCTGTGCTCTTCACATATGCTCGCCACAGTGGGTAGCGCAGAGTATCTGGCTCGCACGATGTCGGACCACAACCCCTTGTTGTTGTCCCTGAACTGGATGGTGGAAGTTAATTGTGTGCCAACATGGCGACTGCAGCCTGATACCTTGGATGATTTGCTTTTCAGGGAGGCCTTAGGGGAGCAAACAGAGCGCTACTTTGAGGAGAACAGTGACTCCGCCTCCACTAGGGCGGTGGAGTGGGACGCGTTTAAGGTGGTGGTCAGGGGGCACTGTATTGGGAACACTGCAGGGACACGTAGGACTTTGCTGGATGATCTTGAGAAGGCGGAGAAGCGGTTGAGGGAGAGGGAGAGGGAACGCCCAAATCACCCCGAGCTTCAGGAGGGGCTTAGTGGCGCCAGGGAGGCACTAGCGGTGGAATTGGAACGGCTGCGTAGCTTTGACCATAAAGCGTACATGACAAAGGCGCATGCGGAAGGTGATAAGGCGGGGTCGATGCTGGCGTGGCTTGCCAATCCGATCAGGCGGGGCACGCCCATCATGGCGATTCAGGCGGTGGGGGAGGGGCTGTGCCACACCCAAGCAGGGATTCTGGATAGATTCAGGGCGTATTATGAGTGTTTGTATGAGAGTGGAGAGACGGGCGGGGTGGAAGAGTTGGGCACTTTTCTAGAAGGGCTACCGCTACCGCAATTGGAGGAATCGGAGGCAGAGGAGTTGGGTCGGCCCATTACGATCGGGGAGATAGGGAATGCTGTGAAGCAGATGGCTAGGAATAAAACTCCGGGGCTTGACGGTCTCCCGGTGGAATTTTATAGTAAATATTTGGAGTACCTAGCTCCGCAACTCCAACTGGTTTATAATGAAGCGCAATCGCGTGGTCGGCTCCCAAGCTCCATGTGTGAGGCCCTTATGATCCCATTATTAAAACCTGGCAGAGAGGGCACTGCCCTTTCATCCTACCGTCCATTGTCCATGCTCACGACGGACTACAAGATCCTGAGTAAAATCCTGGCAAATAGATTACTGGCACACATGACAAGACTGGTTCACAAAGATCAGTGCGGCTTCATCCCTACGCGTAACACTACCCACAATATCCGCAGGCTTACAAGATTGATGGGGGCCCACTGGTCGGAAGCCACTACCCCATTCGTGCTCTCCATAGACATCGAGAAGGCCTTTGATAGCCTTGAATGGGATTATCTGTACGAGGTGATGAGGCGTTTCGGGCTAGGGGATGGGTACATCAACTGGACCAAAGTCCTGTATACGGAAGCCACAGCTAGAGTCAGGGTTGGCTCCCTGATTTCGAAGCAGTACCCCGTACGACGAGGCACTAGGCAAGGGTGCTCCCTCTCTCCTCTCCTGTTTGCTTTGGCTATGGAACCCTTTGCTGCGGAAGCCAGGTCTGGCCGCCACTATGCGGGGCTGATGTACAGGGACAGGCCGCATCTTATCTCCTTGTATGCAGATGACTTACTAATGTTCCTGGCTGATGCGGAAGTAGAGCTACTGGGGGCGAGACGTTTGTTGGAGCTGTTCGCGCGACTGTCGGGCCTAAAGGTCAATTGGCCCAAATCCTGTCTCCACCCCCTGAGACAGGGAGAGCCGTGCCCTCTCACGGCGCAGGAACTCCGGTGGGAACCGCACTGTCTGCCTTATCTAGGCGTTTACATTTACCATACCCCAACGGATATGCTGGATGGCAATATTAACCGTTGCATTACTGCCCTGAGGGGGAGTATGGATTTTTGGTCCACTCTTCCACTGTCACTGGCTGGTCGGGTCTCCCTGCTTAAGATGGTGGCTCTGCCCAGGCTGTTATATTATTTTAGGACGGTTCCGGTATGGATTCCGGGCTCCGTTTTCCGTCGCCTGAGATCATTGACCATAGCGTTTCTCTGGGGCACAGGAAGGCGACAAATCGCGCTGGACACTCTCTTGCGGCCCAAGGATGAGGGAGGTATGGCGGTGCCTGATTTTGAAGGATATTATCTGGCGGCTCAGCTGCAGGCTTTCACTCAGGAGGTCGCGCGGGTATATCGAGGCCCGGAGCATGCTAGGGATGAGGGCACTCCGCGGCATGTGCTGGCATACATCACGTTGCATCAGAAGCTCTTGGTTAGAGATTTGACAGTGGAGGAACAGACATTTCGACTCTGCTGGAATCGGGCGCGCAAACGAGCGGGGGTCCGCCTTATGTATGCCCCGGAGATTCCGCTGGGGATGGTTACAGCCCTCCCTCATGGAGGGGACTGGTCGTGTTTACTGGGCTGGGAGGAGGCTGGGGTTCAAATGCTGGGCGACTTGTACGAGGACGGTGTGATGCTCCCATTTCAGGAATTGCAAGAGCGGTTCGATCTCCCGCGAGGTGACTACTTGTTGCATGCAGCGGTAACAGGCGCTATGCAAGATCACTGGGGGGAGGGTTTGCAGGAACCGGCGAACTCCATGGCGTGTCAATATACGATGATGGCAGCCGGGACCTTCAAGGCGGTTACCTGTCTGTACTCCAGAATGTTGCGGGAGGCCTTGCAGCCGCTCGCGGCTTTGAAGGCTAAGTGGGAGTTGGACCTCCAAATGGAGATCCCTGATATAACTTGGGGTCAGTTGCTACAACGGGCACGGAAAAGCTCGAGGAACGCCAGGTTCCAGCTCATACACTTCTACATTATTCATCGGGCATACCTCACGCCTGGGAAAATACGGCAATACTTTGGGGTGGAACAAGCGGCTTCTCCCAGGTGTAACACAGTTGGGGCGGATTTGGGTCACATGCTGTGGGACTGCCCTGTCTTGGGGGACTACTGGCAGGAAATCGGGAGGGCCCTGAATAATGCTACGGATAGGGACATACAGTACACCAAAGCAGTGGGGATCCTACATTGGTTTCCGCACACGTCTAAAACTAAAAATACCAGCCGATTTATAGACTTGGGGTTGATCCTTGCGAAGCGGGAGATAACGAGGAATTGGAAGTCGAAAGCGGGACCCACGTATAAGCGATGGTATGGTGAATGTCTGCGGTGGGCAGCGTGTGAAAGTACTTTGAGGTACCAGATGGCGAGGAGGACGGATGATGAGAAGGCTATGGAGAGGGCAACAGCTTGGGAAATGATGGTACAGGCGCTCCGAGAGGATACTGATGAGGGGGATGAGGGGGAGGAGGATTTGGTGGCTGCCGACCCCGCTCACACACCCAGGAACACACCTTAGTGAATGTTTAGGACCTTCTTACACACACTGGACCTTACTCTGACTAGGATCTTTTTACACAGCGCTGCCACGGGGGGGGGGGAGTTCGGGACTGTTGAGGTGGTGGGGGGAAGGTGATTGTTAGGGGTGGGGGTGGGGTGAAAATCACAAAAGCATTCCACTTTTTCTTGTAAACATGATGTCGGACGTTGATTTATGCAGCAAGGAATGGACTCAGCGTAATGGCAAATTGGTCTTCTCTCTGGAGACATGCCAGACATGATGGGGGGAACGAATTGATAATATGACTTCTTGCTATGTTTTCTATTTCTGCCAAGGAATTAATGTCTGTAAATTATTTTGGTGATGCAATAAAAACGATGTTACAAAAATTTTTTTTATGACAATGGTTAATTTGTAACAAAGCAGGTTCTCTAAGGTCCAACTTAATTCTCAGGAAGGCACTGGTTCTCACAATATTATTCAATGCCCCAGGTAGGCCTGCCAAATGCCAATTCCAACACTTACTATTAACCATTAAACTCAGTGTGACATTTTCACAATTCCAAGCCACCTAGCGTTGTAAGAATGGACTAGACGTTCTAGTTCATTATATTTTTTTAAACTTTATAGCACAGTGAAACACTACTGGTCTTTAAAAATAGGGGAGACAGCGCTGCCATGTGGTGGGCTGTCATAATAAAATTCTGGTGTTTGTAAATAAGTGCCAGTGCTGAGCACTTGCACACCCTGGCACAAATTATGCACAGGTTTATGACATATATAATGCTTTTCTGTGTGGCAGATGGTGAATGTGCTTCATGCCACATACTTCCATTTCGATTTTAATATTCCCGTTCAGATTATAGTTGTGCAATATGAATTACAGAAGAGGCTACACAAGTGTCTTCATCCCCTAGTACAGAATTGCCCCAGGAGTGGAGAATTGTTAAACTCCACTTGAGTTCTGTAAGCTCTTCTACAATCAGGTCCCCTATGCGTTCATCAGATGCCTGTGTCTATATATAATGTGGTTTCTTCTTTGCTCAGCAGATTGTAAACCTTTTCACTGGTTCTTTTGAGTCATGTTGATTCATCTTTAGATGTCTGTAATATATTGCACTGTAAACAGCAAATTTGTTTCTAGAATATCTAAAGCAAGAGACATCACCAAAGTGGGTGAGAGTGTAAGGTAAATGGTAACGCTACAGCAAAAATATGTTTTCCTGTGGAGAAGAAATAAGCAAGGAATTGCTGTAATCGAAAGCTCTTTCTGCGTGCACCCACTCTGTATAATTACGCATTCAGAAATGACTTTCTCTGAATTAAATGGGAATTCACAGAAGTTTTGCAAAAGTAATCCTTAAAAGCCTTGACTGTTGCAGCTTTCCATAGGTACTCTTTAGAGACGGGAGTGTCGCTGGACTCAAGACCCTGCTCAGCTCGAGGCCCTCCTCAGCTCGAGGCCCTTGTGGTATTGTAAACGTTCTAGTAGCTGGGTGGGCGGAGTTAGTGGGCTGGGGAAAGAGGAGGATCCAGGAGATGGGCTAGTCAGTTAGAGTAGGGGCGGGGACCTGAGAGCACATGTTGAATAAAGCTCTTAGATACATAAAGAAGTAGTCTGTTGTTATTATGAGGAAGACACGACAACTGGCGACGAGGATGGGATGCACAGCTTGCTATCCCTGAACCCGCAAATGACATTCGGTTCCATTCCTAGAAATTAGGAAGGAAGTCGCTGTTGCGACGCAGGTGCCCCAAGAAGAATTGCCGCCCAGAGAAGAGAGGCCAGCAGTTCGTATCTGTTCCCTGATCGGGTGATCGCATAGAGCCCCAGCGAAGAAGCGCAGTCGAGCATTGGTGAAGTTTTGAATTTGGCGCCGGTACGCGCCTGAAGCGGTGAGAAGCTAAGAGGCCCGGCGTGGTATGAGGCCTACTGACAAGCTCTGAAGTCACCTAGTACCACCGTGCTACGAAATCGTAAGAAGTGTGAGATCAGGATGAATTTGTGGGAAAGTACTGAACAGATGAGATAGCCCGCCACGAGAGACCCTCACCCCAAAAGCGTGCGAAGTGGCATGCGTGCGAAAAGCCAAAGTTTGAGTTGCGGCCCAAGCGTACCTGGTGAAGTGGAGTGGCCGGCGAGAGACAAGCAGACGATTGGAGAGATCGTTGTGCCAGCAGTGTGGTGGCGACCGGTGAGTCCCTGTTGCAACGCATCGTGCGAGTGAAGAGTGCATGTCGTCGGACATCGCAGAGTGAAAACTGTCAGTCAAGCGGCCATTTTGAAGTCAGGCAAGATGGGAAGGACTTCCTTGGTCAATAGTGAAGCGGCCATCTTGGAGTCAGGCATCAGTGCACGCCATTCAGTTAAAGAAATTCGAGCACAGTAATGATCGAATAACGGACTGTACCAAGAGCGCATCACCCCAAGAGGCAAGACAAAGAAGGACACAAGCATTTGTAGTGTTGCACAGAATTGCAGACATAAAGTGTCACGAGTACAGTGTACCGACGAGTCACATGAATGAGGTGACCCTGTTGCATGAAGACAAGCCCGAGACATTCCAAGCCACACGGTAATGAACGGATGAAAACATGAATAACATGAGATGATTGCTCAGCGTGAATAAGCGCATCACTTGAAACTGTGAACAGTGAATCACACGACTGCCCAGAGGCAGCGACAGAGTTTTTGAACAAGCACAAGACAATCCAAATGACCACACGTGGTCAAGAGAGATAGAGTGTTACAGGAAACAGAACAGGAACATTAGATAAATCATTCATCATGTCAACGCACAACTCACCCCAAAGAGAAGCCAAGCCAATCCTGGTGGGCATGACCGACCTGAGGCCCCCAGAGCCATTGACTCTGATAGCTGGTGGAAGCATGGGTCCACGGTGGCAGGAGTGGGTTGAAGACTTCAAGGACTACATCAAAGGGTCCAAGGTGACGGTGGATGAAGATCAGTTGATTGCATTGCGTAATTTAGTTGGAAAAGACATTAGCAAAGTGATAAACGAAATTGCCCCCGGCTGAAACCAGGACATATGCCAAGGTTTGTGAGGTCCTTAACAAAAAGTTCCTGCACAAGCGTAATGTTGATTACGAGAGATATATGTTTCACCAGGCTCGTCAGGACCCAGAAGAGCTGACGAGCACGTACATAACACGACTTAGTCGGTTATCCCGATAGTGCGACTTTGACACATTTTCCACTGAAGATGCCATACGGCTTCGAATTATTGACGGGTGTCAGTCTGAAGCACTTAGACGGAAGCTGCTAAAGAAAAGTCACAATCTTGACGAAATCGAAGAGATGACAAGAGTGCACGATCAGGCCGAGGAGCACGCCAAGAAAATGGAGTCAGGGTGTGTAGGAAAAAGAGAACAGGCCAACCGGGTTCAGAATGTCCGATCCCGCCGGCATTCCAGCGAAAGGCCCAGAAGAACCAGGCCATCCTCACGGCGCCAACCAGCCAGACGCTGGCGTCATGATATCAGTTGGCACGACCAAAGGGTGGATCGTGCCAAGAAATGCTAAATATGTGGCTATGACTTTCCACATACAGACGCCTGCCCGGCGATGGGCCAGCAGTGTCGGAAGTGTGTGGGCGCCAGAATCATTTTGAAGCGATGTGTGGAGATCACCGACGTGAACAGGGAGGTGACGCCACACGAGCGTCCCGGCCGGGTGCTCGGCGTCATCATGCGCGAGCAGTGCAAGATCGCACCAAATCCTTGTCCGGATCATCAAACTCCAGCAGGGAGTCGAGACGATCTCAGTGGACCCGCAGACCGTCGTCACGAGAGTCCCGGTGAGGATCCAGAGAACCTGAATACACGGATGAATACGTGAGCATGGTGACCGACCGAGATCAGTTAAGGAAGTATCCCCGCCTTGACATCTGGGTAGGGAGTCACGCCGCCAAATTTGTGTTAGATAGCGGAGCGTCATTAAACTATATATCAGTGAATGAATACAAAAAAATGAAAGCATCACCGCAGTTAAGCCCTGCTTACGTCCGGGTGTACACGTGGATGGCCAAAGAGCTGCTTACCTGCCTTGGAAAGTTTTCCACGACACTTCAATACAAAGCAATGTCAATACCAGCTGTCATTCATGTTATCGAGGGTCTAGAGGTGGACTGTCTCCTCAGCCTGCCTACTGCCGAGCGCCTTCGGCTGGTAGAAATTCTGTATAGAGGTGATCATGACCCAGGCATAGTGCACCAATTCCCAAAGCTATTCTCGGGTCTGGGAAGGATGAACCAGTTTCAGATTAAACTTTGCATAGATTAACAAATCCGCCCTGTGGCTCACAACCCCGAAGGGTGCCCGGGCATCTCCAACAAGCTGTCGAAAAGGAGATACAAGAACTGTTGAAAGATGACATTATTGAGCGAGCAAGTGGTCCTGTCCCCTGGGTGTCACCAGTTCTTATCGTCCCCAGGAAAGGGACGCCCACAAGAGTACACCTGTGTGTGGATGTGAGAGTGCCCGGCATGGCCCTTGGCGAGGAGCGCTCTGTAGGGCCCCATCTGAGTGACATGAGATGGACACTAAATAATGCTAAAGTGTTTTCCAGACTTGACCTCAACCGTGGGTATTCCCAGCTAACACTACACGACAAGTTGCGATACATCACGACTTTTGTCACACACATGGGACTATTCCGTTACAAACGATTGAGTGAAGACATCCCTGCAGCAGCAGAGATACTGCAGGAAGCGGTTGGCAAAGTCATTCAGCATATACCCAATACTCTGAACCACAAAGATAGCATACTAGTATATGGGTCCAGCACACAAGAACATGACAAGGCACTGGATAGAGTATGTCACGCTCTGGTGAAAGCTAATTTAACGCTAAACAAAGATAAATGTGAGTTTCATTGTTCCACCCTCAAGTTCTCTGGGCACATTCTGTCGGAGGCTACAACAAAGGGTGCCAGTGACAAGGTGGTTATGGCCGATGACTTTTATGCAACTACCCTTTAACCCCGGGAGTCAGCCAACACTGGTGATCATGTGCCACACTCTCTGCTTTCATCTCCTGCCTCTGAATTAGCAGCAGCGGTAGAATGCTATCATCGTGTGGCAGATCAAGTCAAGTCACTGGCAATTCCCCTGGAGGATGTTCGGCAAGCATCCAGAGATGATGCTGTTTTCAAAAAAATCTTATACTGTCTACGAAACAACCGGTGGAGAGACATTAACAAAGAAGGGGAGAATGATCCACAACTTCGGCAGGAACTGCAAGTGTTCCAAAACATTCGGAGGGAATTGTCTGTCACCCCTGACGGGCTTCTGTTAAGGAACCAAAGGATTATCATTCCCAGTAAATTATGTCAGAGAATTATCAATTTAGCGCACACCAGTCATCGTGGTGTGGGGGCCACCAAGAGAACTGTGAGAGAATGGGTCTGGTTTCCCTCACTCGATCACATGGTTGAACTAGCGCTGCAGGATTGCCTTCAATGCAAAGTAGTCAACGCTGGAGGTCCACACCAGCCTCTGCCAAAGACTGGACTACCTCAAGAGGTGTGGCAAGAAATAGTCATAGACTTTCATGGCCCGTTACCTTCGGGCCAGCATGCCTCGTGGTGATGGACGAACTTTCCAGATTCCCAGTTGCTCAGCTTGTCTCCTCCCCGAGTGTGCTCAACATTATAGCGATGCTTGACGAAGTCTTTGATGCATGGGGTGCTCCCAAAGGGCTGAAAACAGAAAATGGTTCCCCATTCACTAGTCCAGAGTTCGAGGATTTTACAAAGCAGCTCAACATTCATCATCAAAAGATCACCTCGCTGTGGCCACCAGGTAATGGCACTAGTGATCGGTTCATGGCTATCCTTCGGAAAACGTTTCAACAAACCGCTCTGAACCGGAAGGACTTTCAGGTGACCCTTGATGAAGTAGTGAGAGTCTACCGAAACACTCCCGATGTCACCACGGGCAAGTGCCCAGCAACATTAATGATGAGTCGACCCCTCCCGACAAGAATGTCCACAAGGGAAGGCGCACTGAGACATGTGTCAACGACTGGCTGTGTTTCCGAAGTCAGCATTGTCCAGAAGGCCAAGACTGAAGAAATAAAATTGCGTGTCGATCACCGCCGGAAGATGAGACACTCCTCCCGGCCGGCAGGGGACACTGTGGTGATAAAGCAAGAGCAACAACCAGAAACAGATTACCCTGTGGTGATAAAGCAAGAACAATCAGCGAAGGCAGACTGTCGATTCTGGGACGATCCTTTGACTATCACATGTTAGAAGGGCGCCCTAGTGACCACAGGACCTGCCGGTCAGCGAATCCCCAACAGCATGTTGCATGCACTCGAGTGTGCCCCAGTCCTGAGAGACGCCCTCGCTACAACAGTTGAGTCATCCAATGGTGAATGCAGTGAGAGTTCTGTTCTGAACATTAACCCTATTCATACGGACACCTAGTCTGAGAGTGAGATTGCCGGTGGAGGAGGCTCCCAACGGCCCGACAAGCTGTTCATCGGCCTAAATGACTACTTGAGGTACTGTGAATTAACTTGTTATTCCGTTTTGTCAAGAAAGGGGGAGATGTGGTATTGTAAACGTTCTAGTAGCTGGGTGGGCGGAGTTAGTGGGCTGGGGGAAGAGGAGGATTGAGGGGATGGGCTAGTCAGTTAGAGTAGGGACGGGGACCTGAGAGCACATGTTGAATAAAGCTCTGAGATACATAAAGAAGTAGTCTGTCGTTATTACGAGGAAGACACAACAGCCCTCTTCGACCTTAGAACTCAGAACAAGTCGAACCTTCATGTGGTTTCTGTTTGCCACAGAAGCTCTAACTAACCTCACGCATCAAAAATTAGCAGTGCCCTTGAATGTAAAAAGTTAGAATGCGATACCCAGCCAATGGTAAATTGCACAATGTGAAACGAGAAAAACTGGAATCAATCCCGCCTCCCTGCTTTACGAAATTGTGTAATTCTAGGCAAATATTTTATTTCACTAAACTTCCTTTCTCTTCGTTATCACATATGACAGCACTGTGAATCAAGTGTGCTGCAGGATGTGCTGTAAAAACACGTGTTTGATTTAATAGGCTATGATATGTAATAGAGGGGAGATTTACAAGCCTCTTGCGCCACTGTTGCATCATTTTTAACATTGGAAAAGTGACGCAAAAGTGGCGCAAGGGGCTTGTAAGTCTGCCCCTAGGAGTCGAGGCCACATATAGGGTACACATATTTTAACTGACTTGCTTCACAGTTCATTAATGGCTCTGTCGTCAGGACCGGGGCATGAATGTTTCTATTTTCATGTTTGCAAACTCTCTTGTCTTATTACACGGGTCTTAGAGCAGTCATAATTTGAGGTACTACTACGATGAAATACTTGCACTTGTTAATGAAATACACCTTTTGATTTTTGAAGAGACTTCATCATAGGTGTAAATAATGTGTGTTGCATTAGGAACATGCCAAATACGGACTCCTAGTGCCAAGCCAGGCACTTGGCTCGGCTCTGGCTCGGCTCTCTCTCCCTGTTAATTTGTTGACTCGCCCACCTCTAGTACTATTGTAAACTTTTGTGAAACCTATAAATAAATGTTAAAAAACATAGCTAAACGTAGATGAAACCTAAGTGCAAAGAACAGACAACTTGTTTGTTAGTTAGTTACACCTGAAAACGTTGTACTTGTTCCTATTTTTTTTTTTGGTTGCAAAGTTCGTTATGACTAAATAAATCCTTTACTGGTACTGAATGAACATTCTGTGCTTTGCGTTGAAACATTCAATGGATACCTACTGTGTTTTAAAAATACATTTCCATGTGCGAAACATACATGGCCAGACCTATAATAAAGAATGAATAAAATATGCAAATTTAAGGGACCCCGAATTTACCATCTCTGGTTCCATTGAATGTAAGAAAAATGAAATGGGTTGCTCTCCAAAGTGAACTTTAAAACCTAAAGAACACAAGAAGTGATTGATGATTCTTCACGGTTATTTCTGGCCAATGACATTAGATGCCACTTTTGCAAATTCTGTGGCTATGTTTTCATGAGCAATATAAATCACATTATTTGTTATTCACAGAATGAGGCTTTGGTGCTATTGTCTGCAGAGTCAGAGTGACTGAGCTATTGAAAGCAATCCAGCACCTGCAGAATGCTTCCTGGCTGTTTGAGCAAATTGGCACAGTACTCCCCACCTTTCAGGACAAAAATAAATATTTACTACACAGAGCTGTGCTCTTTCCGAGTCTACATGACTGACTCGTTTTTGGCTTGAGTTGCACAAAAAGTGTGCATCTATATTGATGCCTTTTTTATATTTAATTATTTGAAAAAGTAAGGGGTAGCCAGGTGTTATATGTGCTATTTGTATATAATATTTTTCTCATAGTATTGATTGATGTTCATGAAAGGAAATTGAATACCTGTATTTAAAAAGAGGTGTCTTGTAAGGGCGTACATAATGAGGCGACTCCTGGTGTGGAAATATAAATGTGATCCTCCTTATTTACAGGTATTGTAAACGTGTCACGAACATGACGCACTACAATTTTTAAGGCTCGTGTGATTTTTCCATTCTGCTTCGTTTCTTTGGTATCATTGTAATTTCTTAGGTAGATGTATTTATTATACAAGTTTCAAAAACAAGTCATACGTTTTTTAAAACATTTTCTCTCTTGTAGATATGTTACGAGCTGGATCGAAACGCGTAAAGCTCAATCGGAAAGAGCAAATCTTACCATTCTGTTTGACAAATATGTTCCCTATTGCTTGGAACAAGTTCGATGCAATCTAAAGACGATCACACCAATTCCTGAAAACAGTATGGTGCAGGTAAGATTAACTTCTCTGTTCTGCTTGTCTTATTCAAATCCTAATGGGATCATGTAAATACTGGGGGGCAGATTTACAAGCCCCTTGCCGCATTGTTGCGCCGCTGTTGCATCACTTTTTGTGATGCTGCGGGGGTGTAAACAATGGGCCATGTTGTGGCCCATTTACAACGTGATGCATCCAGGGAGATGTGTCACCTTGTAAAGCCCTGCGCCACATTATACCTGCGTCAGGTATAATGTAGACAGGGTGGGCATTCCCACGCAGGAAAGCCTCATAGAAGTGACGCAGAGAAATCTATAAATTTCACTGCGCCACTTCTAGGACGCCACAGTGTTAAAACCCTACGCCTGCTTGGAGCAGGCGTAGGGAGTGATGCAGTGTATTGGGAATAGGCCTACCTGTGTATTGCTGAAGTTGTGTCTTGCTTGCGACGCAACTCCAGCAATGTGTGACTGTTGCGTCAACAGATGCGTCAGATTTTCTGACACATCTGTCAATCCTTGTGCCATGGTGTGCCGTATTGAAAATACGGCACGTCCATGGTAGCGCAAGGGTTTTGCACGGAGGCGCAGGGAAACTGACACATCTGTCCAAATATGTCAGTTTCTTGCTAGTCTGCCCCTGGATATTTTTAAAGTGCAGTGTCATCGTCCATGTGTGCGATTTGCATGCTGGTAATTGTAGTGCGTTTTATAATGTTCACCCCAGTGGGTCGCATGCCTTGCCCCAACAAAATGTACATATTCATACCCAAGTGGGCTGCTCGAAGCTGACAGGGCTGGCATCCTGCCCATACTCCTTCCACAAGGCGGACTTGCCATCCCCACAGCGTCTTTGATTGTTGTCGCTGCCGGCCCGCCATGATAGCAGTGGGGCTTCCTCACGGCGGGGCACGCCGCTAAACACGAACAAGAAGAATTGCCTCCAAAGAAGAAGCCACACCACGGCAAGTTGAACCTTTTATTTATAGAATGCAGGATACACAGACCAGCTGCTCCTTCGCAAAATGTCTTTCAGCAAAACATGTTTCGGGCGTGTGGTCGCCCTTGTTCACTGGCATGGGAGAAGGCAGCGAACGCACCACCCGCGCAAATTTAATTATCCCGCCCCAGTGGGCGTATGCGCGATTTGCACGCTGGTAATTGTAGTGCGTTTTATAATGTTCACCCCAGGGGGTTGCATGCCTTGCCCCAACAAAATGTACATATTCATACCCAAGTGGGCTGCTCGAAGCTGACAGGGCTGGCATCCTGCCCATACTCCTTCCACAAAGCGGACTTGCCATCCCCGCAGCGTCTTTGATTGTTGTCGCTGCCGGCCCGCCATGATAGCAATGGGGCTTCCTCGCGGCGGGACACGCCGCTAAACACGAACAAGAACGCAATTGGCTGAAAGACATTTTGCGAAGGATCAGCTGGTCTGTGTATCCTGCATTCTATAAATAAAAGGTTCAACTTGCAGTGGTGTGGCTTCTTCTTTGGAGGCAACTCTTCTTGTTTATATATATATATATATATATATATATATATATATATATATATATATATATATATATATATATATATATATATATATATATATATATATATATATATATATATATATATATATATATCTGCAAATACCTCGCAGCAGCGGCGCTTCCTTAGCGAAACACGAGGCAAGGACCATCTTTTTTCAGCATTCTTGTTTATTTAGCCATTAGACAGGTAGTCATAAAGCGTTTCGGCCGTCCCAGCGGCCTTGGTCACATATATATATAAAAATCAATAATGCGTACAACTATATTTTTGACATCTAATTTTATTTCCAAAATGATTGTACTTACCTGTTTAAGTATAGGGAGTCAATATTTGCATTCTATATTTTTTCATCTACATTTTTTACATTTTGACTAGTGATTGAACGCCTTCACTATATTGGTATCAGACAACAGGCCCTGGCTGTTCTGTCCTCTTTCCTCATGGCCTGTTCAAAGAGGGCCTTGCTGAAGCAGTTCTTCGCGGATGTTTGTCTCTGCCTAGTGGACTGCCGCAGGGCTCATCATTGAGTACTAGGCTTTTCAACCTGTACATTTCCCCACTAGTTGCCATTATCTGGGCATATGGGATGCATGCTATTTCCTAAGCTGATGACACACAGATTATTGTGTTGATTCCTGAGAACTCTGCTTTCACTGTGGATAACTTCTTACAGTGCATGTCGGCAGTTCCCGACCGGGCGGCAAGGAACTTTCTGAAGTTAACCAGTGATAAAACCGAAATACTACTCTTTGGGATGCATATTTCATGCTGAAATAGTAACTGGTGGCCAGGTTCCTTAGCCACCTGTCCTGTTGAGAAGTGGCCTAATGGCTAGAGAGGTCAAACTTGAAGTTGGGAAACCAGGTTTGAGTCTCAGCAGGGACACTCAACATCCTGTGATTCTGGGCGAATCACTTAATCTCCCTGTGCTTAACAAAAAAAAAGAATGAATGTGTTTGCTATAATGCAAATGGTGCTCATGTAAAGCGGTCTGATACCTTCGGGTCAAGTTCGCTCTATATAAAGCTAAAACCAAAAAAGACAAAATATTTTGGGGTCTATTGGACACTTAATTCGCATTTAATGCCCAGGCTAATCGTACGGTGTTGACCTGCTTTTGGCTTATATAGATCTTTAGAAAAATGTTCCCTTTTATCCCATTGCCAGCACAAAAGCGGGTCACATTAGCCATGGTCATGTCCAGATTGGACTATTGTAATTCGCTCAATTTTGACTCCAATATCAGCACCTAATGGTAGGTGACACAGAATGTGCTTGCCAGAGAGATTCTTGATATTCCGAGGCACCAATCAGCTGCTGCTGGGCTATGTGATCTGCATTGGCTCCCCATCAGATAACACATTATGTTTAAAGCCATATATATTATACACAAGGCTCTTTATCTTCCTAACCCTGCTTGGACTTAAGAGATAGTTCACTGGTACACTCCAGCTAGAAACCTTCACATTGCACATCATAATTTGGTCTCAATACCCAGGATCCAAAAGGAGAAATGGGTAGGCAGAGCCTTCTTTGCCACCGAAGGCAAACTCTAGAAAACTCAGACACAGTGCCTTGCGGCAATCACAGAGCTTTTTGTCTCTTAAAAAGATACTCAAAACCTGGCTCTACACTACATAGACAGTGATCCCCCCATTTCTTAATAGGGTGAGTCTACAGACCCAGCTTAGTTGTGGACTACAATGCCTTGATGTTTTCGGGTAAATGTTTGCGCTTTATAAAAATCAAATTAAGGGTTCTATTATGATGGCGGGCGTCCCGTAACTGCACACAGGTCGACCGCCAGAGGTACAGTGGTCCCGCCATGGCAATTAGGATGCAACCGCCACCCTGGCAGTCGCATCCGGCATATTTTACATTGCGGCTGGCGGTCCTGTAAGCAGCGCCCACCGCAATGCAAAATATGCCTGTTGTGCATTGGCATGGAGTGCGGTGCCTGTCACAATGTGGATGCCAATGGAAGGTGGGTACCATAGGTACCCCCCAAGTGAAGCCCCCAACCCTCCCACCCCCCCGGGGGCCCACAACGTGCCCCCAATGCTAATCTCAGCATGCCTTTCCATGGCGGATAGTCCACCATTGAAAGGCAGGCAAAATAATATGGATATCGGTGCCGGCAAGGCACTGCCTCCATATTGAGGGCCTTTTCTGCCTGGCCGGCAATCCGACTGGCGGAAAAGCGATGAATGGTCTTTCTGTCTGCCGTGATACCCCCACCATTCTAATATGGCAGGGGGTACATCAGGTATGGATGGGGGGCGGATCGCCACCACCGAGCCAGCGGTGGCAATCCGCACGCCATCCTAATAGACCCCTAAGTGTCAGAACATCTCCCTTCAATCTATCCAGCCAGGCCCTCAAATCGCAGAGGCCTGTCATTCCAGCTGAATGCCCAAGATTTATAGATGCTTCTGGGGAATGCACAGATGTGCTCCCCAGCCTCCAGTGTAGACTGGAGTCAAACTAAAAGGCATACAAAGAGTTTTAGAACAAAGAGATGCCCACTTTCTAGAAGTGGTACAAAAGGGGGTGGTGATGAACGGAGCATCTGAACAAATCAAACACTCACACCCAGTCAATAGATTTGGGTTTAATCCATCACCGTTCTTTAGCCCACTCCGCCACCCCAGTTCAGACATGGATATATGCAAATCAGTCTGACCCTGTGCCTCATGGGAACAGTCCTTGCAAAAACAACAGGTGATGGACCGAATGTGGATCAATGTCACACATTCAACCCAGTCAAAAGATCTGGGTCCTAATCCATCGTTTTTTTGCACTCCACACCACCCCGGGTTAGACAATGGCGATATGCAAATCAGCTCTGACCCTGTGCCCCATGGGAACAGTCCAGTCCGAACTACAAAAGCCATGTCCTTCCCAGAACGGAATCAAGCATCCGAGGACCGGACCGGTTTCGAGGTAACACCTCTCATCAGCCCGGCTAGCTTGACTCCAGTGGTGTGGAGTGCCTGGGACCCACGTCTGGGCATCCCCAGTACACTTAGAGCGGTAATTGCAAAAACAACAGGTGATGGACCGAATGTGGATCAATGTCACACATTCAACCCAGTCAAAAGATCTGGGTCCTAATCCATCGTTTTTTTGCACTCCACACCACCCCGGGTTAGACAATGGCGATATGCAAATCAGCTCTGACCCTGTGCCCCATGGGAACAGTCCAGTCCGAACTACAAAAGCCATGTCCTTCCCAGAACGGAATCAAGCATCCGAGGACCGGACCGGTTTCGAGGTAACACCTCTCATCAGCCCGGCTAGCTTGACTCCAGTGGTGTGGAGTGCCTGGGACCCACGTCTGGGCATCCCCAGTACACTTAGAGCGGTAATTGCAAAAACAACAGGTGATGGACCGAATGTGGATCAATGTCACACATTCAACCCAGTCAAAAGATCTGGGTCCTAATCCATCGTTTTTTTGCACTCCACACCACCCCGGGTTAGACAATGGCGATATGCAAATCAGCTCTGACCCTGTGCCCCATGGGAACAGTCCAGTCCGAACTACAAAAGCCATGTCCTTCCCAGAACGGAATCAAGCATCCGAGGACCGGACCGGTTTCGAGGTAACACCTCTCATCAGCCCGGCTAGCTTGACTCCAGTGGTGTGGAGTGCCTGGGACCCACGTCTGGGCATCCCCAGTACACTTAGAGCGGTAATTGCAAAAACAACAGGTGATGGACCGAATGTGGATCAATGTCACACATTCAACCCAGTCAAAAGATCTGGGTCCTAATCCATCGTTTTTTTGCACTCCACTCCAGACCACTGGAGTCAAGCTAGCCGGGCTGATGAGAGGTGTTACCTCGAAACCGGTCCGGTCCTCGGATGCTTTATTCCGGTCTGGGAAAGATATGGCTGTTGTAGTTCGGACTGGACTGTTCCCATGGGGCACAGGGTCAGAGCTGATTTGCATGAAGCCATTATCTGACCCAGGGTGGTGTGGAGTGCAAAAAACGATGGATTTAGGCCCATATCCTTGTACTGGGGTGAATGTAAGACATTGATCTACATTCTGTCCATCAAATTGTTTTTTGTAATTTTCTCTCATGGGAACAGTCCAGCCCGAACTGCCAAGCCATGCCTTCCCTGGACCGGAAACAAGCTTCCTCGGACCGGTTTCTGGCATTCCAGCCGTCTTCAGCCAGGCTTGCTTGAATCCAAGTCTGTTGACTGGGTGTGAGTGTTTGATTGGTTCACATGTTCTGTCCATCATCACCCCCCTTTTGTGCCAATTTCTAGAAGTGGCATTTCTAAGTTAATAATGGCAAATACCTCTGTACCACCAGAGAGGATTTGTCATTGTGAATCCAATGATAGGAACCATTATGAGGTTGCTCCACTGTTAGTCATTGGTGCAGCTTGAAGTAATTTCAACCATTCCCCCATGGCTAACCTATGGGAAGAGCAAACCTCATAGGCAGTAAAAACACACATGGGTATACTTCACTACTTGGGCAGGGAACACACATGTGTACCTGCCCTTCCTTTCACCAAGTGCGCACCCACAGTCCTGCAATGACATGTTCTAAAACATCGGGGAATCACCACTTCCTAACATTTGTAGGAAGGGTGCATGCACTTTCAAACTGCCTTTACAGTGGAAAAGTGCCCAGATCCCTAAGGGCACTAAAGAAGAGTCCTGCAGCACAAATGATGGACAGTATGCTGAATAAATCAAACATTCACCCCCAGTCAAGAGATCTGGGTTAAACCCATTTTTCTTTTGCTCACTACACCACCCCAGTTTGAACCCAGACATATGCAAATCACTCTTGGCCCTACTCCCCATGGGATCAGTCCAGCCCGAACTGCCAAGCCGGTTCCTCCCTAGACCGTAAACATGCATCCTGGGACCAGTTTCTGGGTATCACCCCTCATCAGCCAGTTTAGCTTGAATCCAGTGGCACAGCAAGCAAAGGACCCATGTCTGGGTATACCCATCCCACTTATGGTAAAAAATGCTGCGGCAACAAGTTATGGATGGAATGCTGAATAAATCAAACATTCACTCCAGTCAAGAGATCTAGGTTCTTTAGCTCACTATGCTACCCCAGTTTGGACCCAGCCATATCAAAATGAGTCTTGACCCTGCTCCTCATGAGAACAGTCCAGCCCGAACTGCCTAGTCGTGTCTTCCTTGGACCGGAAACAAGCATCCTGGGACCGGTTTCGGGGTTATCACTCCTCATCAGCTGGGCTAGCTTGAATCCTGTGGCACAGCGAGCAAGGGACCCATGTCTGGGCATACCTATCCCACTTAGAGTGAAAAATTATGTGGCAACAAATGACGAAATGCTGAATAATCAAACATTCACTCCCAGTCAAGCGATCTTGGTTAAATCCATTGTTTTTTTGCTCACTACTCCACCCCAGTTTGGATCCAGGCATAAGCAAATCAGTCTTGACTCTGCTCCTCATGGGAACAGTCCAGTCAGAACTTCCAAGCCGGGTCCTCCCTGGACCAGAAACAAGCATCCTTGGACCGGTTTTGGGGTATCTTCCCTCACCAGCCAGGCTAGCTTGAATCCAGTGGCGCAACGAGTAAGAGGCCCATGGCTGGGCACAGCCAACCCAACTGGGTGAAAAATGCTGCAGCAGCAAATGATGGAAAAAATGCTGAATAAATCAAACATTCACCCCCAGTCAAGAGATCTGCACAACCAATGAGAAGATAAAAACGTTTAGGGAAATACTACCTTAAATGTGTCAAGTCTAACAGGGATAGTAAGTGGCTGGGAGTAGGGGAGTCAATAGATGCCAACTTCAACCTGATAGACATTCTACAGTGTCCAAGAACTAACAGTCTAAGTCTGGGCCAATCCATTAATGGCATAATTCAGACAGGTATACTAAGAGCAGAGACGAATCACCCGCTTGCTGACCATATTCATGAATCTGAGGCTAGTTGTCATAAGACGAAGAGGTGGAAGTGTGAGAATATGGGCTCCCCAATCATAATTTCACCCTCTGTATGGACCATCCCGCTTCTGAATCAGAAAAAAAAAGTTTGAAGACCTTTCAGGAAGTGAAAATAGCATTTGCTTGGTAGTTTTGTCTGAAGCTTCTTGATGAATGCTTCCAGCAACCAATGTAACGATAAAATTTTTGGGGATTGATCTGCCTTACAAGTTACAATTCAAAAATGTTTTTAGACAGTAGCGATTAAGCAATGAGCGGCAGCTAATGGAAAGGGGAGACCACTCGGTCCCCCCGAACGTATGGTTGGGTGCCCCGATCCCCCCGGGAAACCATTTTGGGCGGGAGGCGTGGCTCGGCTGGTATGCCCGAAGTGGCGTAGCCCAGGCGCCACCTTTCCCGCCCAGGAGGGGTTGTCCTAGACACCCGCACGGAAGACCACGCCCAGTAGGCGTACCGGAGGAGGGTCCCCGCCCTCCCGCAGATGGATAAATAGAGCGGGAATCCGAAGAAGCGTCCTCTTGTTCCTGTGCTCTGAAGGCTGCACCAACTCGTTGCTCGTGAGCCCTCGACGGAACAAGCGGCAATTTTGAGAACTTGTAATCTTGTTGTTTCTCTTTCAGTTATTTGGAGTACGAAGGATCCAGGACCTCGTTGATCAACTAGCGCAGAGTACACGAAGCCATGGCCGGCAAGAAAGCAGGAAAGAGCTCCGAGATGGAGAAGGTATTGCGCACCTTGTCGAACCGAATGGCGATCATGGACCGAAAGCTCGGAAAAGTTGACTCGAATGGTCGGGGTTTGGCCGAAGTTAAAAAACAGTTAGCGGCCCAGAACAGCTCAGGCCGTCCTAAGAAGGTAATAGGCCCGGCCTTGCCGGGAGTCGTCCCTGAGGGTAGGGGGAAGTGTGTTAAGAGGAGGGCGGTTTCTGGGGAAGATCCGGTTCCCGAGGTACCCCCAGTCGCCCCCATTACACCGCGGGCAGCCCGGTACCAAACCCAGATATAGGTTTACCAATCCCGGTTGTAATTACCCCTGTTAATGACGAGGAGATGCCCCCGGAACTGGCCATCCAGTTAGCTGCAGTGTTGCCCTGGCTCAAGAAGAAAGCGGGGGGGGCAGTGGCCGCGGGAGACCCGGCCGAGGAGGCTAGACTAATAATCGAGCAGTTACGGCAGTCGAGAGAGGCCGCGACGGCAAATGTTTCTCTTGTTCCCCCACAGGTGGCGCCGGGAGGACCTGCGGTTAGCCGGGAAAAGGCGGCAGACACGATGGTCGAACCTGGTAAGCACACATTGCCAATGGCAGGGGAGGGGTCATTACCTTCAAGGCGCGAAAGGGTGGCCCAGCACATCCCTGCGGCCACAAAGGAACTGATATGGGGGAGAAATATGTGAATATGTTTTCATTGTTGACTGACCATCGCGAGATGGAATATGCAAAATCCCAGAAGGATTTATGGCACCCCAGTGTATGGCGGGCCAAGATGGCGGAATTTAGGGTCGATGAGACAGTAGCAAATTGGGTAAAGGCCTTTTCGATATTTACGGCAGTCATGGGGGAACGAAAGCCGGAAGTCATGACCGAGTTGACCTGTTATCAGAATAGGATTATGGATTTTTATACCATGTATGAGGGGGACGAGTGGAAAGGATACGATATGAAATTCCGTAAAGCGAAAGAGTTTGATGCAACTTTGACCTGGGATTGCCTCGACTCGGTGTCATGGCACAAGCAGCTCTTGCCTGGGGCAGCAGGTACGTCCTCGCCGGGCGGGAGCGGGTCGGGGTCAGTTCGCCAAAAGCCCGTGGTGCCCTTTCAAGCGGGCGCCGGTGGGGAATATCAGCCCAAGACCGGCGGGAATGGCGCCAAGCGGGGGGTTTGTTGGGGCTTCAATAGAGACAATTGTAGCAGGCCCCAGGGAACATGTAGGTTCAGGCATGCGTGTGCGGGCTGTGGGAACTCCTCACACCCGGAGAGTAGCTGTATATCTAAAAACAGCGGAACGGGAGGAAAAGGGGGGTCTAAGCAAGAGTGAGGTGATGCTTTGTAACCGATTGCCTACACCTGTCGATATCATGGCTCTGACTCCTTGGTTGAACAAATACCCTGATCATGTATCCACCGGGGTGTTGAGGAATGGATTGCTATATGGCTTCAACATCCCGGCGGGGGATTTCGGGGGGACTCTTTTTGTAAAAATCAGTTATCTGTCCAACATAACCCAAGCGTAGCTGCAAGAAAAATTTCCAAAGAAGTCAGCTTGGGGCGGGTGGCGGGGCCTTTTCATCGCCCGCCGGTGGCGGATTTCGTGTGTTCCCCGCTAGGGGTGGTCCCAAAGAAAGACCCAGGGGAGTTTAGACTCATTCACAACTTGTCTGCCCCAAAGGGTTCTTCGGTGAACGAAGCCATTGACCCAGATATTTGTTCGGTGCGGTACGCATCGTTCGACGATGCCGTTGCCATGTTAAATCACCTGGGCCCCGGAGCGCTGATGGCGAAATCGGACATCGAATCAGCATTCCGGTTGCTCCTGGTACACCCGCGAGATCAGCGCTTGCTAGGTTTTGCGTTTCAGGGGAGTTATTACATGGATAAATGCATGCCTATGGGTTGCTCCATTTCTTGTGCCTATTTTGAAATGTTAAGCTGTTTTTTAGAGTGGGCATTCACCGAGGCCACAGGGCATAGACAAGTAATGCACTATCTGGATGACTTCCTGTTCTTGGGAGCAGCCGGCGATACGATATGTGCGCAGGCGCTGCAGGACTTCTGCATCCTCATGCGGGAGTTCGGAGTCCCATTGGCAAGATTAAGACGGTTGGACCATCTACTTCACTGGAGTTTCTGGGAATTGAGCTCGATTCTGTGGAAGGATGTTTCCGTTTACCGATGGAAAAGGTGGCCAAGTTTAGGGCTTCCTTGACACAATGCCTGGGCAAGGAGAAAGTGACCCTGCACCAGTTACAGCAAACAGTGGGTCAGCTTAACTTTGCCTTAAGGGTGATACCAATGGCCCGCCCCTTCTCACGCTCTATTGCACAAGCTATGGTTGGTCTCAAGGAGGGTCACCACCGTACGAGACTGTCGGCAGAGGTTCGCCAGGATATGCGCATTTGGTTGGCATTTCTGGCGGGCTTCAACGGTCGAGTTGTGTGGAACAAGCCACCAGCATCTTCGGATGAACTAGGTTTGTGGACTGACTCAGCTGGGAGCGTGGGATTTGGCGCCATCTTTGGTAACCGATGGTCGGCGCAAGTATGGCCGACGTGGTGGCACTCCAGCGGTCTGACAGGTAACATTGGGTTCTTGGAGCTATTCCCCATTTGGGTTGCCCTGATGGCATGGCCAGACGACTTCAGGGACCGCTCGGTGGTGTTTTGGTCTGATAATATGACTGTGGTTGAGTGCATTAACCAGCAGGCAGCCCGCTGCAAGTGGATCTTGAGATTGTTGAAAGAAATTGTATTACGTTGCATGAGATTGAATGTACAGTTCAGGGCAAAACATGTGCCAGGCAGACTGAATTATGCAGCTGATGCACTCTCTCGTTCACACATGCAGGCTTTCAGGGGCTATCTACACACAGCGGACCTAGTGGCGGCACCGTTCCCCGAAGCACTATGGCTAATCGGTGCCCCGGATTACAAGACCTCGTGGCAGCCAGCTTAGCTCCCAGGACAAGGAAGGCATACGAAGGAGCGTTTCGTTCCTACTGCACATTTTTGGGTCCAACAGGGAGACAGCGCTGGGGTCAGGAGGAATCCTTCCTGGGGTTCCTGGTAGCGCTGCACAGAGAAGGCCGATCAGCGGCAACGGCCAATAGACGTAGGGCGGCCATTTCATTCATGGCACAGGTGCATGGCATAAGAGACCCGACGGGTTCCTTTTTGGTTAGGAAGGCACTCCGCGGCTGGCAACGCCTCGAGGGTCGCAAGCAGGATACGAGGCGCCCGATTGGTTTAGACTGATTGTCTCTACTTTTAGCAAAGCTGGATGAGACGTGCTCCTCCCTTTTCGAAGCAGTTCTGTTCCGGGCAGCTTTTGCCTTGGCATTCCATGGGGCTATGCGGGTGAGCGAACTCGTCGCAAGAAACAAGAAGGATATGGAGGGAGGCTTGGGCAGGGATCACGTCCAAATAAGGGGTGATTCGATGGTAATCTCGATAGCCAGGTCCAAGACTGACCAGGGAGCTATGGGAGATAGTGTTATCGTGCAGCGCGCACGAGGGTCCCCCACTTGTCCGATAAAGTGTGTAGAGGAATACTTGGCACTGAGGACGGATACATGGGGGGGGAGTTTGCTTAGGCACAAGGATGGCACCCCACTGACGAGATTTCAGTTTCAGAGGGTGCTAGCACTGTCAATCGCTGCCGCGGGCATGGACCCGTGCGATTTTGGGACCTACTCATTTAGGATAGGGGCTGCTATTGAGGCTACAGCCCGGGGTCAGAGAGCGGAGGAAGTAAAACAGCTAGGCCGTTGGTCCTCGAATTGCTTCAAAAGGTATGTGCGATTGCACATGTTGTAAAGATTAATTGACATGCACTCACGCTTCTTGTCTTTTGTTTGAATTACAGTTTCGCGAGCCTGTCACGCGGGGCGGAATTGGAAGTCGACCCAGCATCAGGAGACCAGCGGTCAAGGATCACCGACTGGAGAGAGAGTGGTATGGGTCATGGGCCACTCATATGTGAGGCGCGCCGGGGACGTATTCAAGGCAGGTGACGCGACTCACGCATCTGGGGAATACGAGTACAGAGTGACCTTCCATGGGAAGGGCGGGCTCTGTTTTGACCAATTCCAATCGTTTTTTGAGGGTCTTTTAGGGTGGCAAAGGTCACCGCCATCTGTAGTCATAGTACACCTTGGGGGCAATGACTTGGTGAAACTGGGAAGACGAGTGTTATTAGAACACATCCTGTCGGCTGTTAGCTGGTTGGCTAAAAAAGTCCCGGGGTGCACGATTGCCTGGTCCCACATGATCCCCAGGAAGATTTGGCGGGGGGGCCTTTCAGTGTCAGCGTTGAACCACTCAGTGAAAAGGGTTAACAATAAAATTGGTAAATTGTTTCGCTCCGCGCAGTTGCATAGCTTTCCTCGCGGGTGTATTCGGGGTGATCACATGTATCTGAATGATGGGGTTCACCTGTCCAGGGAGGGGAATGATTTACTCATAGGAGACTTCGTAGCATGGCTAAGGGGTTTGAGGAAGCATGACCTTTAGGAGGAGTGGGGGGGGGCCGGATAGTCGGTCAACTATCCGGCCTGTGGCGGTAAGGTCATGATCGGTGAGCAGTAATTTCAAGGTCCCTAGAGGGGGGCGACACCCAGAATGGATGGGAGCGCCCGGGGGGAGGCGGCCATTGGCCCCTTCCACAGGGAGGCGGCACCCACTAAGGATGGGTCGCCTAGGGGGAGACGGCCATAGGCCCCTCCCAGGGGGGAGGCGGCTAGATGCCCCTCCTACGAATTTCCCGGGGGCCAGATATCCGCGACGGCGGATAGAGAGTGTGGGGATGGGGGGGAGTCCACGCTGTCCTTCCTACAGATACCTCACACGGGAACTCGGACAACCTTTAAGATGGCGTCGAGTGAAAAGGGGGCCCCCACGACAAGGGAAGTTACAGTTGGCAATGAGGGTAAAGTCCTCTGCGCATGCGCCACTCACACCGTGAGGGCGGGATTTTGGTAGTAGGGATCTGACACCGGTTAAGACCTTGCCGTTGGCCCTTAATGCTAGGATGTACAATTTTAATTTAGAATGTATGCATTTTCAGGATGCTAGACTCGGCTAGGAAACCTTTGTATTAGAGATCTGTTAAGGTTAGCCAAAGAACATGTCTTGATCGAAATGTAATAAATGTAAAATTGTACATAATTCATGAAACTTTTATTTAATGTTTTAAATTTTGTTTCATATTTTAATAAATACGGCCGGGGGGTAACTCCCCCCCGCCTTCCAAAAGTTCAAACCTGTGTCTGTCTTCTCCCATTGGGAATTGGTGTTGGGAGGGGTTGGCGGGCATCCCGGCCATATGGAAAGGGGCGACTACTCGGTCCCCCCGAACGTATGGTTGGGTGCCCCGATCCCCCCGGGAAACCATTTTGGGCGGGAGGCGTGGCTCGGCTGGTATGCCTGAAGTGGCGTAGCCGGGGCGCGCCCTTTCCCGCCCAGGAGGGGTTGTCCTAGACACCCGCACGGAAGACCACGCCCAGTAGGCGTACCGGAGGAGGGTCCCCGCTCTCCCGCAGATGGATAAATAGAGCGGGAATCCGAAGAAGCGTCCTCTTGTTCCTGTGCTCTGAAGGCTGCACCAACTCGTTGCTCGTGAGCCCTCGACGGAACAAGCGGCAATTTTGACCCCCCCACCAGCCCCTTATGGCAATGTTTGTTTAAATAAAGTTTGATTAGAAAGAAATGTATAGGCCTTTTTTCCTTTGTAGAGAAGTAAGGGAATGTTTCATATAATGATGTGGCTTCTGCTTTTAGGATAATGTTTCCCTTTGTAGGAAAGTGAAGTTGATGACTCATCAAGGCTATGTCAGAATTTTTTCTTCCCTTAGTAGGTAAACAACTGTCGTATTTATTTTTTGGTCGGGCGGTAAGGTCATGATCGGTGAGCAGTAATTTCAAGGTCCCTAGAGGGGGGCGCCACCCAGAATGGATGGGAGCGCCCGGGGAGAGGCGGCCATTGGCCCCTTCCACGAGGAGGCGGCACCCAGTAAGGATGGGTCGCCAGGGGGAGATGGCCATAGGCCCCTCCCAGGGGGGAGGCGGCTAGATGCCCCTCCTACGAATTTCCCGGGGGCCGGATATCCGCGACGGCGGATAGAGAGTGTGGGGATGGGGGGGAGTCCACGCTGTCCTTCCTACAGATACCTCACACGGGAACTCGGACGACCTTTAAGATGGCGTCGAGTGAAAAGGGGGCCCCCACGACAAGGGAAGTTACAGTTGGCAATGAGGGTAAAGTCCTCTGCGCATGCGCCACTCACACCGTGAGGGCGGGATTTTGGTAGTAGGGATCTGACACCGGTTAAGACCTTGCCGTTGGCCCTTAATGCTAGGATGTACAATTTTAATTTAGAATGTATGCATTTTCAGGATGCTAGACTCGGCTAGGAAACCTTTGTATTAGAGATCTGTTAAGGTTAGCCAAAGAACATGTCTTCATCGAAATGTAATAAATGTAAAATTGTACATAATTCATGAAATTTTTATTTAATGTTTTAAATTTTGTTTCATATTTTAATAAATACGGCTGGGGGGGTAACTCCCCCCCGCCTTCCAAAAGTTCAAACCTGTGTCTGTCTACTCCCATTGGGAATTGGTGTTGGGAGGGGGTGGCGGGCATCCCGGCCATATGTTCCAAACCTGTTGGAGGATATGTCTGATAAGAAGCAACCTTACCATTTCATCATCCCATAAAAGTCAGTTGCTTGCTGCATACTGTAGAAAGAACAGTAGGGACTGCTTTGCATATGTGCCAAAGGTGCCAATCCCAAATCCCTTCTTTACAGTTCTTTCTCATGTGCAATACAGCTGCACTCCTTTGTGGTAGCTACAGAATTGGATGGAAGAGTACCTTGAAGCCCAAGAAGCCTGGGCACCATCTTCCTTAGTTTTGTTAGGGTGGGGGCGAGAAACATGCAATGCTTTTTATGCAGGAAGTAGCCCATGGGTATTCTTTTATATTTATCTTTTAGATCCTTACAGTTGTAGTTCAAATTTCAAGTAGTCTTATCACACTTCCTCAATAAAATGAAATATAGAAGTTTAATCACCAGCGGCATCTCTTCCGCTAAGGCAGAGAAGAGTCATCCCACTTGCTTAAAGGAAAAATAAAATGATAATACTGCCATGTTATTATTATTTTATTTTTCCGTACTGCGCCAGTTTGGTTTTTAGTACTGGGTGGGGCAGGACTGGGCTGTTTCACAGAAAGGAGTGGTTGATGCACCATTAGTGCGCATAACAGTTTGGCAGGCCATCTTCCGCCGGCCAAACTGTCATGCGCGCTTTAGCATTTCTCCACCCGGCTGTGTTGTAGAACTGAGTGGAGAAGTATCCCAGTCTCTCAGTCCCAGTCTGAGTGGCGAACCAGGCCGCTCAGACCAATCACGACGCTGCTGTCATGCTGGTGACGAATGCAAAAACAACAGTTGATGGACAGAATGCAGAACAATGTCATACATTCACCCCAGTACAGAGATCTGGGCCTTAATCCATCGTTTTTTTGCACTCCACACCACCCCAGTTCAGACATGGCCATATGCAAATCAGCCTTGACCCTGTGCCTCATGGGAACAGTGCAGCCCGAACTGCCAAGCCATGTCTTTTCTGGACCGGAATCAAGCATCCTAGGACCGTTTTGTGGCTATCAGCCGTCTTCAGCCAGGATAGCTTGACTCCAGTGGTGTGGAGAGCATGGGACTCACGTCTGAGCATACCCATCCCACTCGGGGTGGTAAATGCAAAAACAACAGTTGATGGACAGAATGCAAAACAATGTCATACATTCACCCCAGTACAGAGATCTGGGCCTAAACCCATCGTTTTTTTTCACTCCACACCATCCCAGTTCAGACATGGCCATATGCAAATCAGCCTTGACCATGTGCCTCATGGGAACAGTCCAGCCCGAACTGCCAAGCCATGTCTTTCCTGGACCGGAATCAAGCATCCTAGGACCGGTTTCTGGCTATCAGCCGTCTTCAGCCAGGATAGCTTGACTCCAGTGGTGTGGAGAGCATGGGACTCACGTCTGAGCATACCCATCCCACTCGGGGTGACGAATGCAAAAACAACAGTTGATGGACAGAATGCAGAACAATGTCATACATTCACCCCAGTACAGAGATCTGGGCCTAAATCCATCGTTTTTTTGCACTCCACACCACCCCAGACATATTCAGACTAATCCTTCAGATGTTGACGTACAATATTACGTCCAAGTTGGGAGTTATAAAGCTATGCAGCTCCTGGAGTTCTTCAGCAAAAATGATTGACATTTGTCGTTCTGCTTGATTAATCCTTTCTCGAGGACTGTATCTCAACTGTCATTATCAAATCCTTCATGTGGTTACATAACAATCAAACGTACAAAACATCCATGTAATACATTCAACAGTTTTGCTTTGTTCAATATTCATAATACATAAATATACTCTCATAAAACATTAATCATAAAACACCCCAGCAGCCCAAGTGCAGTGCCGTTCCAATATGGCTGAGTTTTTTCAGAATATGAAGAGATTCCCTCAGATTAATAGTCATATTTTAACATATCTAATTTATTCATTAAAATCCATCCTAGTTTCCAAAAATATATAAAATTCATGATCATTTATAGAATATAATAATGTAAAAAGTGCTTTAAAATTGGACTGCCAACCGATAATAACTGTATAAAACTTTACTTAGACAAATATAATTAGAATGGTTCCCACTGGACTGTCTATGTATTAAACTACTGGATTTACAATATTTGCAGAAGCTTCTCCTGCTTTATCCAGATATTGAACAAAAAATCAGCTCACAGAAAAGACAATTGGGCCATATGTATCAGTCGTCAAGATTAGTTTCACCTCTCTATAGTGTGGTACTTCCAAGGCCAGGCAGATTGGGTGCAACCATTTCCAATGCACACCACGATATTCAGGACAGACAAACATAATATGGTCATGAGTCTCAGGATTCATGCCACAAGTTAAACATGAGTCAAGAGAGAAATTATTATTCCAGTTTTTTCTGAACAATTGAAGAAGCAAACAGCCTGTTCTACATCTGATAAAAAGCTCTTGGCCAGTGGTGGCGTAATATTGTCCATATTCCATAGTGTCCCTCGTTGTTATTTCTTGCCACACTAGTGACCAATAAGACGATTTTAAGACATGCTTGTCTGCCTTACGCAGTATTTCAGGCAACTCCCACACGTTGCTCAGACATCATTTTTTAAACCAGTTGTGAACAAACTGTAACCATGGTATCTCCAAGGTACAGTCCATATTCTTAACATCCCTCTAGCAGTTTCTATATTCAGCTAATTCTGGGGTAGTCCAGAAACGTATCCAAAATAATAGTGGCTTTAAGAGCGCCGGATCAGATACTTTTTTCATCCCTGTCAAAATAAAGTGGAACGAGAGGGATATTTAGGGAGACCCAAAGCAATGATCTAACAAATGTGTTTCCCATCACTGTAAACCTCGTCAGATCACTGAAGCACCAAACGTCTGTGTCATATAATATGGTGCTTTGAGCCTTCACTTAATAGGCTTCCAATGCCAGGGAGATGGAACGTGTGTATGTGTTCTTCTGAAAGCGTAGAATGGCCTTAGACCTATGAGATATCATAGGAGCTCCTTATGAACCCACCTACATTTGTCAGACAGGGTCACCCCCAAATAGTCAAAATTAAAGACCATTTCCAAAGAGTCATTCTCAGCCATTACTGATCAGCTCTTCTTGACAAACTTACCAAGAACCATAACATTAGTTTTTGCAGTGCCAGACCCCTATGATTACAGAGCTTCCAGAAATTATTTAACAGATTTTGTAACCCATTGGGACTTGGAGATTAATAATGAATCGTCTACAAACAGGAGTATTGTTGGTTTAACCCCATTGAGAGTATGAGAATCGCTAACACACTTTGTCAGTTCTTCAACCACATAATTTATATATAGTGTGAACAAGGTGGGGGCCAGCCCAGAACGCATCCCTGTCAAACCCCTCTTGAGACTGGGATGCACTTTGTCAACCCACCTCCGCCGCCCCACCTGACCTGTGCGTAATTATTTTCATGTAACCTAGCTAGTAGTTCAATTAACCCAACTGGGATTTCCATGTCTGCTAGTAACCTCCAAAGACTCTCCCTAGGTATCAAGTCGAATGCCACACGCAGGTCCCCAAATGCCGCATAGAGATTTTGTTTATGCAGCAGGACATATTTCTAATAGAGGAGGGCAAATTTACAAACCTGATCTAAAGTACTAACTTTGGCACAAAACCTTGCCTGACAGGGAGTCAAAATCCTCCGATCTTCCATCCATTCTTGTAATCTATTTAAATCTGCCTGATGAATATTTTTTGAAGGTTATCTAGTAGGCTAATAGGCCTATAGTTAGATGGACAATTTCCATCCATCATTCATTTTAAGCGCCTGGAGCATGTTCTGCCAATCGGCATCTTCCCTCTTCCATTTTTGCATGATCGATAGTGCACTTGTATTCCTGTCTAGCTGTGCTAATCTCGAGTCGCTTGCAGTCCCTAATAGCGCTTCTCAGTGCTTCCTTGACTTGCTCACAGTAAGGCAAATACCATTTTGAGTTTTTGGGAGGGGCTACCATTTTACCACTAGATGTTTTATAAAAAAATCATTTGTAATTTGTTAAAAAGGACTGCCATTAATATCTAGAATTGGTATAGCATCCAGGCTCGAATTTGGTCTATTGTCAACATATGTGTTATCAATGGCTGCCTGTTTAAGATGGTGCAATGCTTTGAATAATAGCCCCGATAATTTATTGAGGGCAGCATTGCACAGAGAAATATTTGTAAATATGTAGGGGAAAAGCGTAATTTTTTGAAACTACATAAAGGCTTTAAGTATGTTCAGTATAGATAAGGAAGGGGCAGCAGCTTTATGTAAAACCGTGTTAAGGCAGATAATTAAGAAGTCAATTTATGTGGTCTCTCACGAAAGAGATCTGATACTATGTTCATTGAATGGGAGGATGGACTGTATTGCGGGGAGTTCTATTGTCAAAAATCTCCAGCCATATGTTCTGTGAAACCTGGAACATGGTGTTCGTAGAGTTATTCTGTTGCTAAGATTGAATTTATTACCCCTGACAGTTGTAACAGGCGCCTGGGAGGGTATTCCCAAAAATGAAAGATATTGTCATCTGTGTAATTGTGGAATACAAGATTTGAATCATGTTTTGATTGTGTGTCCCGCACTCCACTCAATACGACGAAGATATCTAAGGATTGCTTTTTTAAAGTATAATATTTCTACAGCTGAACTGGCCCGTAATTGTCAACTGTCCCCTCCATCTGAACTGATGTGTTTTAAAAATGTTCGGTTTTTTAAAGAATTTTTCAATGTCTATTAGGATTGTAATAGTTTTAAGTGAGTTGAAAGTTTGAAATACCTCAAAGGTAATTTATCTTCATTTGCTACTATATCTGTTAAATGAAATTGCACTAAGTACTTGCACTCTTTTGTATGACATGTTAATAGTCGTTTAATATTTTAGGGTTAAAATGTTTGTATAGCTGCTAAGGGAGTGTTGGTAATATCTCCGCCAAATTTTGCACAGAGCATTTGCACTTTTCTATGTCAATGAATTGTTTTTCCCCTTTCGCTAAATTCAGATTACATCTGGTATTGTTTCGTGTGTGTATTTTTAAATTCAGGTACTCCTGATTAACTCCTCTGTGTACTTCTTTTTTAGGTCCTCCGTACAGCCCATATCGTGTTTTTAACTGAAAAAAGATCTTTTGTATTGATATGACGTAGCCCAGTTTATAGTTTAGTCTACTGTAGGAAAGGCCCTCTCTTTTAATTATTGGGATTGTAGTATAAAATTGTACTTATATTCTTACTTCGCATTTCTGTATGTAATGAATGATGTTTTATATGTGTACTTTTATGTGGAATTCTTCGGAATTCTAAATCATAATAAATACTAATTATATAGTCAACCACACTAGTAGAGGGTCCCCTCTTAAATGTAGCAGCTCTCATTTGGTCAGAGCGGGTTCTCCCATTACATGCTGTCAGACTGCGCCCCACTGTCCCTGATGCAATTTGTAGGGCAACGTTGAAGGGACATTGATGAGATTTTCCCTCAAGGCTTGGAATACCCCCATTGCTCATCCTCCTTTTCTGTTATCATACTAAGAGAATGAGAGGATTCAAATGAAGAATTAAAATCGCCACCTACAATCACGTTCGCATTCTGCTGGAATTGTACAATCAAATAATCTAGAAGAGATATAATCAGTGATTCACTATTTGGGGGCATACACCTAGCATATATATTTAATAACGCCAATTTCTGGCCCTGCAGAAATTCTAGCATAACCCCCATTAAATCAGGTGCGTCTACTTTCAGCCTATTCATGGGTCCACAAAATGTCGGTCCTTACCAATATCGGTAGGCCGCCCGCCCTCAATTTCTTGGTGGTTAGGCTTCCACTCTGTATGAAACAATTTCATAAATAAAAATGTTGTCCAGTGCCCAGGTATCCTGAAATAAACAAACATCATAATTCTAATAAAGTGGTACCCTTCTTGCTCGATGAGCTTAGATTTGACTCCAGTCATATTTCAAGAAATCAGTGAGAGATCTTTCTTACAACAACATTCTGCATTCTGGTGAGACACCATGCCTTCCGTACCTTCTGCTCTCATCATGGTAGAGTTAACCGGAATGTCGATAGGTTCAATAGGAATAATTATAGAGTGTGCAGGCCCGGACTGGACATTGCGGGTAATCCCCCAGTGCGCTGCACGGGTGGGGGCTGTTTTTGGGCCCCTGGGGGCCGGTTTTGTTACAGGGCTGTTTATGCAGCATAGCTGCAAAATCGGCCCTGCAACAAAATCGGCCGAAAACCGGCCCCGCCAAAGAGCTCAGACCTCCCCCAGGTGGCCGGCCGAACCCCTTTCGGGCCGGTTTTGGTTCCAAGTCCGGCCCTGAGAGTGTGAATTAGGAAACAGTTCTAACTCAGTACCAGCCCCTCCTGGAGGAAGTGAACTTACACTGGGTGACAACATATTGGTCTCCTGCAGATCTCCCTTGGGTGCTTCTTCAAGTCAATCTATGAGGCTGAGTGGTGAAGCCATCGAGACAGAAGGGTGTCTGTATCCGTATTACATTTACTCCAGAGGAACGCCAAATATGGATTACTACGTGGATACGTTCCCCAGTTGGCTTGATGTTTCTGTAGCCCTATCAGTGCTGGAGGAGGGGAACTTTACGTCTTATCTTTTAGCTACAGTTTGGGAACATAATACTAATTCTATTGTTTGAGTAGCGGGGATTTTGAGTCTTGCAATAAATATAGCTAACTCTGAGATTGCTAGAATGCAGAGAAATTAAGTTCGTTTGGTAACATTGGACTAAAATCACTAGCGGTCTGGTTTTTAAAGGAAAGTTTGAGTAAGTCACTCAACAGTTACAAAATGTAAACAAAATTGCGTAAATCAGTGGATTACAAGTAAATAACTATCATATGCCATGATCTGCTCCTGGACAGACTGGCTGGCTTTGGAATAAAGGGCATAGCTTATAAATGGCTAGAGTCCTTTTTGACAGGGAGGCGGCAGAGGATTCAACTGGGAGAGGAGATCTCCGAGGTGGGCAGTGTGGAATGTGGGGTCCCGCAGGGCTCTGCGTTATCACCACTGCTCTTCAACCTCTACCTGCAACCTCTGATCGAGTCCTTGGTACACATGGGCTGTTGAGTGTTTAATTACGCTGACGACACCCAGCTGTTATTTAGTATTGAGAACTCAAATGGGGCACAGATACATCTGCAAGAGGTCCTTAGGTATACAGTCAGCTGGATGACTAATAACCTGCTGAAAATCAACCCTGAGAAGACGGAGGTTCTGGTGGTGTCAACTGGCATATCACCTTGGGGTGACCTGTTTTGGCAAAAAGAACTTGGGCCCACTCCAATACCAGTGTCAAATGTAAAAAGTCTGGGTATAAAAATTAAACAAAGAATTGTCAATGACTGCCCAGATTTCAACCGTCGTGGGAACTTGCATCGGCCTAATCAGGCAATTGCGTAGATTAGTCCCTCTCCTATCCGAATCTATGCTTCGGACTGTGGTTTCGGCCACAATAATATCAAGATTGGACTATGGCAATGTCCTTTATTTAGGCCTGCCAAAGAACCTGATTAACAGACTGCAGGTTGTCTTGAACGACGCTGCACGTTTAATCTTCAAGCTTCCTAGAAGATCTCATACGTCCCCTCTATTGCTCAAGCTTCACTGGCTCCCCGTGAAACAGAGGGTGTAGTTGAAAAGCTTGTGCATAGCACATAAGGCAATATACGGGCAGGCACCTGTCTATATAAAGGATCGTTTGATGCCTTACAATCCAAAACGATCTCTAAGATCGTCTGATGCTCAGCTGTTGACCTGCCCTCGTTTTAAAATGGCTACAAAGGGCGGAAGATCCTTTTCTATACTTACTCCACTGTTGTGGAATAAGTTGCCAGTTTCCTTGCGCAAAGAGGCTAATCTTTTTTGCTTTAGGAAGCAGCTGAAAACTACTCTGTTTAGGGAGGCCTTTGGATCCATATGATAGTATGTACACTACTTCATCCCCCCTGCTGGTAAGAATATGGGTGATTCCTTTGGTCTAAAGCGCCTCGAGACCTGTAGGTGAGCTGGCGCTATACAAACCAAAGTAACATAACATAACATATGTGTGTAATTTACACAGTTTTAAGTAATCTTTTCAGTGTCACTGGTGAGCATCCCCATAGTTATCTCAATGAAGTGGTTTGGGAAATCCCATTAAAAGGAGGTGCAGACCCACTCAGGTGCAACATATTTTGGTAGGTAAAAAAAAGTGTGATTGATAATATATTCAATTTACTGGTCCACAACTGATGTTTTTAATAAGTATTCTTAAGACTGGCCCTTAAGGCACTTATGTAATGCTTGTTTAGGGAGGGAAAGGGACCAGAAGTAACTTAAGAAAAAGTGTGCATAGATTACGACATATACTCGAGTAAGTTGGGTCCTAGATTTTAAAGTGTTTTGATTTTACAAAAACGTTTACAAATTTAAACTGCAGACCAAGGAATTACAGTCGCTATATTCCTATCTCGAACCCTCATGGTAAATATGATTCCCTTCTTTCTTTTTAGACCATAATTGCCAATTGGTTCTTGTGATGTTTTACAATTTTTCATGCATCTGCATTGAATTTTTTACATTTTTAACTCGGTCAAACTCTTTTTAACCAAAAAGACACAGTCTAACACTTTCACATGCAAATTGAGAGGAATTAATTCACTTTTGCAAGTGACAAATGCAAATTCGCGCTAGATAGCAAGCATGTATGTTATAAAGCATAAGGCTCCATCGTTAGTAGTACCCATTTCTCGCGCTTCCCTGCTCCCAGTATTTCCAACCATCCTTTTAAATGATTTCACTCTGATTTTATAGCATCTCAAAGTGAAAAAAATGGAGCGTGGTTTAGGATGTGTGTTCTGTTTTAATTTTTCAGATATGTTTTACATTACAGAAACCTCTGATCCTGGACCCTTGTGGGATCAGCAAATTGTGTTCCTTATTTTGAAAGGTTAATGTTTGTCTTTGATACTCCTTTATAAAATAAGCGATACCAGGTTCCCATTGAAGTAATTGTGTCCGCTGGTGCCTTAGGAGGAAGTTAGTAGGGCAGTTCGCAGTCTTGGATACCTGTAGTTGGCCATCTTCACACAGAACAGTAGAGATCACTACAATCAGGGGTCCTTGCAAGGGCCTGAAGGGCACACGGATAATTAGGCCAAGGAAGCATACATTAAGAATGGAGTTTAGAAAATCTTTATGTAAAAGGTTTCACAAAGCACAGCGAGGATCATGGAACATATTCTAAGCAGTCTCTTTGTTTGTCCTTTGCGTGTCAAAAGGTGCTCTTGTAAAAAAGGTAAGATAAATGCCTATTTCATATGGTGTCGTTTCTGCATAAAGGCAGACACAGACGTGGTTCTGTAACAATGAAGATTCATCTTTTGCAAACCTGAGTAATGATCACTATTATGTGCGAATCAAATATTTTGGCAACCAATTACAGAAGGTTCATAGACAAAAACTGTCAAAAATCACAAAAGCGGGAACTCATCTTAACAAAAACTTGACCTTTTTAAGTTGGTGGGGGACTTTGTGCCTTTATCATTCATTTGACGTTAATAAAACAGCAACGTTGAAGCGTGCACCGTAAAATTTGCAAGATATGTGGCTTTTCATTAAATGAAGGGATGTGTTTGAAAAGTCATATCTGAGTGTTTGTGCATAGGTAAGATGTGCTGCTTTAACGCGGAAACGAATACCCAGCATGGGCTGGGGTACAGAAAGGAAATTAGAGCAGGGGATATAGAATACTACGAACCACCTGTGAGACATACAGTGAAAAGTATAGCAGGGGAAAGTAGGGTAAGGTATGTTTCTGAAGGTCACTTGCAAAAATGGAAGTAATAGGCCCGATTCACAACGAAAAGTTCAACAGTATGGGTGTAATTCTATGACCCTACCTGAATGTACTTTTAATCTTTTCTTTTAATTCACAAAGCAGAGGTAATGAAACTGCACATATATCCAGTGATGTGTGCTGCGCTGCAGATAAAGATGTTTCTGGAGCGCATTGAGTTCCCAAAAGGGAGACCGGGAAGATCTTAGGTCAGAGGACACTATTGCAGAAGTGACAGGTGCTATACGCAGACTGCCCCCTAGGAATGCCCCAGGTGGGGACGGGTTTGAAGTTTTATCAGGAATATATAGTGGTAGATAGACTCATGGATGTATATCAGGAGGCCAGGCAGAAACCACGAAGGAGGCCATCGTAGTCATACCTAAGCCTGATAAAGACCCAGCAGAGCTTAATTTGTATAGCCTACTATCAAAGATAAACATTGTCACAGAGATGCCCTCCAAACTATTCGCAAATTGTCTGCTGACCAGAATTAGCGCCATCCTTCATGTGGACCACTGCAGCTTCATTCTGGGCCGCAGTATGCCAATGAATTTCAGATGCCTGAGACATGTCATAGCCTATATGCAAGAATCCGATTTGGAATGCATCCTGGTGGGGCTCGACATTGAAAATACTTTTGAATCCCTCGGCTTGGAGTTCATGTTTGAGGTACTCACTGGAATGGGTTTTAGCCCTGATTTCCTAAACTGGGTTAGGGTCCTCTACAGTGACTCCATAGCAAGATCAGATTGAGTGGTTGTTATGACCAGATTCTCAAACCAGATAGGACCAGCTCACCAGAGCACCACCAACCTGGCCAAAACGTAACCACCTCCCTCCTCAGGACCCATCTATCTAGGCACCTGGGTACCTACCTGAGGATGGGGAACTCGCAATATACAAGCTCATATCATCAGAAAGACCACTAAATCTATAGGGATTACTAGGAATACTCACTGATTACTAAGGACGTCCATGCCCTACACCACACTCATACCTCATAGTCTTGCGACCACATGGGTCCAGACTAATCTACCCTGGGGCAGTTCTGATTATTTACCATTACACACTGACTACAGTCAGTGCTCACTCGGCACCTCTGCAATCCTGCGTGCCTACACACCGGTCTGCAGCCCTAGTGCTCTCTTCCTCACAGCCTGGTCCACAATCCGGCGGACCTCCACACCAGGTTCACCCCTGGTGCTCTCTAACTCACAGCCCGGTCCACAATCCGGCGGACCTACACATCAGGCTTCCACCTGATGCTCTCTTTAACGCCGCTTACCAACGACGATCACTTTCCTATGAATACCTTCAGCTCTCTCTCTCTCTCTATGTTAGGAAGTTTCTCTCACTATTCACTAGAGGTTCGCTACTACAATAATATTATAGAATGGCCGAATTACTTAGTGTGTAACTGTTTCCCTAGCTTAAGGGCTCCTCTCTCTCCCTAATTATTCAGTGGCTACTTACCGGATCAGGGGCAGCATCTGTTCTGGCTGTAACACCTGACTAGAAGGAAAGGTTACCTGTGCTTTAAGAACAAGAGACACACACTGTATGCAAGAGTTATTCCCTGATTTAAACGCTCTGTATCATAAGAACAACACATGCACACTAGTTCACTAAGAACTGGGGTATCTTTATTACAATAACAATAGAATGGGAATAGACACATACACAGATCTGCGGGGTCTCTGTAACTAACAGGAACTGTAACACACCGCTGAAAGAAAAGGGATTAGACATATAACAGGGACAATGTTATCTGCGGGGTCTCTGTGACTAACAGGAACTGTAACACACCGCTGAAAGAAAAGGGATTAGACATATAACAGGGACAATGTTATCTGCGGGGTCTCTGTGACTAACAGGAACTGTAACACACCGCTGAAAGAAAAGGGATTAGACATACAGTATAAGGACAAGGTTAATGTTTGAAAAGTAAAGAACCATATCACCTGAGGGGTATGAGGTCTTGCTCTAGCTGTCATCTGGGCTTCTCTCTCGTCTGTGCCTTAGCTTGTCTTAGATCCTCTCCTGCACTCTTGGACACACATCTGCGCTGATCACTCTGCACTGGACTCCTCTCCCCCACAAACTCTCTCCACCTTCCAACTTCAGTCTAATGGTTTCTGCCGCTCTGATAATCGTTCGCTCCACTAGCTTCTTCACTCTATCTGATTGTCTCCATGCCAATGTCCAATTTACTCCAGCTGCTCCCACAGATTAATCCACAATATAACTTCAGTCTCTTCTAAAAGGCATTACTTCAGACTCCAGCTATTCACAACTCCTCCTGATAAGTAACTGCTTCTGACCGCTTCCTTCAGTTCCAGCTCACTGACTGTCTGTCTGTCTTCTCTCTGTTCCAAGCATCTTCTGTCTCTTCTTCTCCTGCAACTGCACTCCTCTCCTCTGCTCCAATTCAACTCAAACTCTTTCGGATTCTCCACTCCTTCTGCAACTCCACTCCTCTCCTCTGCTTCAATCCAACTCAACTGCTTTCAGCTCAAACTCTTTCTCGCTTGAACTTTCTCCAGCTCAAGCTCTTTCTGCAACTCCAGCTCAACTAACTAACTCCGCCTCTGCACTTCACTAATATAGAATGCTCTTCCCTCATGGAAATTTCCAATAGAGGGCTGCCTCCCACCGAATTCCTGTGCCAGCTCCAGGGCCCCTCGCGCAACCGCAGTGCGCATCCGCATGTTACGTCTGAACCCAAGAGACAAACACATTCCTCGGATAAGAACCAGTCCTGGCTGGTTTTCCCCTAGCAGACAACAGGCTTAACTATAAACATTACCTTTACCCTTCAAGCATCTCAGCTCTGCAGGGATAGAAAGCAAAATGGAGTCTCTCTAGTTCTGGGCCTTGTAGGCCTGAGAAGGGTGAAATAACCCTTAGCTCTGTCAGAGTACCTACACAAACCATACCAATATGTAATATAAAGTCAGGACCACAGAATCCACCCTCTACTATAGGCAGGATAATGAAAGGACACATAATTATGTCAAAGCCAATAGGCAATAGATGGATTAGAGTCAAGAATAAGGGATCTATCATCATATAAAGCAGCTATCCTCTTCTAGGTCTGGCAAAAAGGGCTTAAAAGGGCCAACACAAGGTAAGAATACAGATTATGGATGTGAGCAAGCTTAAAGTCTTCATCACTCTGAAATAGAGCCAAAAACCATGTCAGAACATTCCACCCTAGACTTTATCTTGCGAACATCCATAAACAACAACAAACAAATAAACAAACATCAACATAATCTATCAACAAAACCAAAAACCAAAAGACTCTCTAAAATAAATGACAACTGAAGGAAATTCCACCTAAAACTTGATGTAGGTAATACAAATCTAACAACCAACAGAAAACAAATCAAAGCACCCTTGACCTGGATGCTGAAATGTAACTAAGATTGATCTGATAACAACAGAAACTAACCAAAGCATCCTTGAACTAAATGTGCCTCAACTTCTAGTGATAACTGATGAAATCTATGGTGTAGGGACATATTTGTGGAATGAAAACAACAAAGGGCCTAAATGGGGCCTACCTACTTCGGTCAACTTAAGAACTAAATGTGCCTCAACTTCTAATGATAACTCATGAAATCTATTGGTGAAGGGCCATGTTCGTGAAATGAAAATAACAATGGACCTAAATGAGGCCTACCTACTTTGGTCAACTTAAGAAAGAATTTGGTAAAATCTAACAAATAAACATGACAAAGGGTCCTCAAAGTCTAGGCAAACATTACTAATAGATGTAGGACATAACCTGACTAAAAGACACACCTCCCAGGACAACTTAAAGTTTAGGGTGACCACCCTTGGAACTAATCCCACTGTTCTAATTAAGAGTTGATGAATCAAAGTGAAAGTGTAATAACAGGAAAATAAGGATAACCCCATTCCTACAAAATAGCTGGTGTAGCACTATGCATATCAAGCAATAAGTCAAAGAAAATTATCTAAGTGTGGTGTATATATTGTCTTAAAGATCATTGAAATAAATTTGAACTATGCCAAAAGCAATAGGTAAAGGTCACAAATCATAAAACAGTTTGCACCTAGTTCCTCACTGTATCATGCTGTGGAACACATGTGTGCACCATCATTAAAACACTGCTTTCTCTTCCATTGGCAAGACTGTTTTGCAGAAAACAGGAAAACTATGAAATAGGTGAAAGATAAACAAGTGTATCAATAATGAAATAGCATAGCATACTAAAAGCAAAATATATATGAATCTTAAATGAATGTGGCACTGCATAAACATCAAAACCATGAACAGGATTGGGTTTTTTTTTTTCTTCAAGTGGGGCCTGTATATGGTAACTGCAAAAGTGGCATAATGTCCATCTGAAATAGAAACATGGGAAAAATGCAAGGCTCAAGAATGCAGGCCAAGGAATTACTTTCCAGGACAATTAACATTTTTAAAAAAACTGAGTATCTGGTTTGAACTCGACTGCTGAGGCAGCCAATTATAAATTGTCTCTGTTCCGATTTAAAAAGGGTCAATCACTTTAAAAAGGTATAAATAGTTCATTTTTGTGGGCCATGATTCTCCATCTTCATCTGTATCCGGTGCCAAGGACGCACACCCTCCAGTCTGGTCAGCCGGGTACGTCTGCTTCTAATCCTGGATTCAGCCGGGTACGTCTGCTTCTAATCCTGGATTCAGCCTCGGGGGTTTTGGGGGTTGGGAAACAATCATTCCGAAAACAAAAAAACACAGCACTCCAAAATAAGAAAATGACACTCATCCAGGGCCCCCACATGACAAAGCCATCTGAAACAAGAAACACGCATCATCAATCTTGCAAAAATACATTTTCCATTTAAAAAGCACCCCAAGTGCTTTTTATTTTCGAAAGAAACCTGCTAATTCATGAAAAGAAGTCTTCTAAATCCAAGGAATGTTTTAAACATTCTATTTATTTCATATTCTTTAAATTTGTTTGGGCAAAATCTAATTTTGTCATACACAGCCAGAAGGGCTGGGGCCTAGCTACTCCTTACTCATCTGAGAAACAGCCCCTCCCTCCAGAAAGATGTTCGCGCTCAAAGTTTTGAATCAGCTCCAACCATAATAAGCAGGAGCCGGGCTACACTGCGATGTAATTTTGAATCACTGCCAAATGCTTATCTCATTGCAGGAGCAAAGCTACTGCCAACCATTCTGTTTAAGCATCTCTAATCTCTAGTCAGGGAAGCTCACTGGGCCTACTGTATTTATCTAACTCCAAGGGCCAAGCGTCTGCCAATTATTCTGCATGTGCAAGGATCCCTTATCTGAAGCCAATGAAGCTGTCTGCACCGACAGCAAGGAAGAGCGACTTGACCCCCCCTTATATAAACATTTCTCCGCGGAAAGAAATTGTAACATAGCCAAGAATAACAAGCTGTCTCTCTCTGCTCTCAGAAGTTACCCACGGCCTCCACCCTTTCAAAACTTGAGCGGCGAACAGATGCCGGGCTCATATCAGTCAAGGTCAAAGCAGATGCCTTGAAACTGAAAACATACAGCCTTTCCCAGGCCAGAATGACTGACCATTATTTTCTAACTAACTGAAGCAGATTTAAACGAGGTAAAAAGCATATTAATAAAGACATATTTTTTGTAACTAAGTCACATGCTAGAAAGTACTGCTACTTGCTGAAAGGGATAAAAAAAATTAGAACAACATTGCATACAGACACATTTCATTTTTTCTTTTTAAAAATAACATGTGAAACACCATCAAATTAAACAAGGGGCAACATGTAATTTTGCATTGCATAACCAAGAATTCATAATTTAGCGTGCAAGCTTTTCTATTCTACCTATTAAAAGGGCCAGATTCATCATTTTTCTCAAATAGCCATTTTTTCTAACTGAGTGGGTTAACTTTCACACGCTATTTTAAAGGGCAGCTTGCATTAGAAAAAATAATCATGTATATTTTCTAGAACACATTTTTTTTAAAAGCACACGGTTGCATTTCACTAATTAAAAGCACATTCTATGATGGGTCTGTTTTATATTTTCTTCTCTTCACAACCGTTAAAGCACAAACCCTTATCTCAATCCGACTGGTTGATTTATAACTTTCCGACCTCCGAGTCAGACACATTAAACATGTGTTCCAAGGCAAACCCACACAAATTCGTGGACGCATTTCAAATAGAATGTTAAATGAACACAGCATTTTTCTCTCCATGCAAGATGTTACCATTCGGTCAGCAAGCTGACAAAGCACATAGGCAGACCCAGCAACCAACGAAAAAGTCAAATCAAACCATCATACATCTAAACAATCACTGACTTTTAGTGTCAGTTCACATAACCATGCATGTTAAACAGCATGTTAAAATAAATACTGCTGTCTCAATCTAAGATATTAACCCTTTGGCAGCTCAAACACAATCATTCCCCAATGTCTGCAGTACATGGGAAATTCAAGAACTTATCTCTCCACGTTTTCAAATAACACGTGCGCACATCTTCAAAACAATTTCTCCAAGCATTTGAAAGAGATCCAGCTCTCTCCTGCCTAACGCAACAATAGCATGCTTTGTACAAGCCATATCCACATGGCGCTATTCACAAGCCATATGTACAAGAAAGTCAACAGGTCCAAATAATGACATGCTCTTCACAAGGCATATTTACAAGGTGCAATTCACAAGAAACACAGCAAGTCAAAATGAGAACATGCTCCTCACAAGCCATATCTACATGGCGCTATTTACAAGGAACTCCACAAGTCATATTACATTGAACACATTTCACATAGCACAGCATAAGCAAATGCAGCAAGCAATTTAATGGGCAATTTAAAAGCATTTTTCACACACATATGTACAATTGCATCATCACCAAGATGTAATTGGCTCCCTCATGTAATGTCACCCTTCAAGCTTGACTGTTCAAACACCAAGATGAAAAGCATTTTTTCCACCCTGCATAAGTCAAATGCCATGATGTACTGCAATCTCCTTACACTCCAACTGTTCAAGCCCATAGGCCAATTTTCGTGCCGAGTGCCAACCAACAAGATAAAAACAATACAGCGCACACAGGCTATGTAAACAATTCGTGACGCCAGATGTTATGACCAAATTTTCAAACCAGATAGGACCAGCTCACCAGAGCACCACCAACCTGGCCAAAACGTAACCACCTCCCTCCTCAGGGCCCATCTATCTAGGCACCTAGGTACCTACCTGAGGATGGGGAACTCACAATATACAAGCTCATATCATCAGAAACACCACTAAATCTATAGGGATTACTAGGAATACTCACTGATTACTAAGGACGTCCATGCCCTACACCACACTCATACCTCATAGTCTCGCGACCACATGGGTCCAGACTAATCTACCCTGGGGCAGTTCTGATTATTTACCATTACACACTGACTACAGTCAGTGCTCACTCGGCACCTCTGCAATCCTGCGTGCCTACACACCGGTCTGCAGCCCTAGTGCTCTCTTCCTCACAGCCTGGTCCACAATCCGGCGGACCTCCACAAACCTGGTGCTCTCTAACTCACAGCCCGGTCCACAATCCGGCGGACCTACACATCAGGCTTCCACCTGATGCTCTCTTTAACGCCGCTTACCAACGACGATCACTTTCCTATGAATACCTTCAGCTCTCTCTCTCTCTCTATGTTGGGAAGTTTCTCTCACTATTCACTAGAGGTTCGCTACTACAATAATATTATAGAATGGCCGAATTACTTAGTGTGTAACTGTTTCCCTAGCTTAAGGGCTCCTCTCTCTCCCTAATTATTCAGTGGCTACTTACCGGATCAGGGGCAGCATCTGTTCTGGCTGTAACACCTGACTAGAAGGAAAGGTTACCTGTGCTTTAAGAACAAGAGACACACACTGTATGCAAGAGTTATTCCCTGATTTAAACGCTCTCTATCATAAGAACAACACATGCACACTGGTTCACTAAGAACTGGGGTATCTTTATTACAATAACAATAGAATGGGAATAGACACATACACAGATCTGCGGGGTCTCTGTAACTAACAGGAACTGTAACACACCGCTGAAAGAAAAGGGATTAGACATATAACAGGGACAATGTTATCTGCTGGGTCTCTGTGACTAACAGGAACTGTAACACACCGCTGAAAGAAAAGGGATTAGACGTATAACAGGGACAATGTTATCTGCGGGGTCTCTGTGACTAACAGGAACTGTAACACACCGCTGAAAGAAAAGGGATTAGACATACAGTATAAGGACAAGTTTAATGTTTGAAAAGTAAAGAACCATATCACCTGAGGGGTATGAGGTCTTGCTCTAGCTGTCATCTGGGCTTCTCTCTCGTCTGTGCCTTAGCTTGTCTTAGATCCTCTCCTGCACTCTTGGACACACATCTGCGCTGATCACTCTGCACTGGACTCCTCTCCCCCACAAACTCTCTCCACCTTCCAACTTCAGTCTAATGGTTTCTGCCGCTCTGATAATCGTTCGCTCCACTAGCTTCTTCACTCTATCTGATTGTCTCCATGCCAATGTCCAATTCACTCCAGCTGCTCCCACAGATTAATCCACAATATAACTTCAGTCTCTTCTAAAAGGCATTACTTCAGACTCCAGCTATTCACAACTCCTCCTGATAAGTAACTGCTTCTGACCGCTTCCTTCAGTTCCAGCTCACTGACTGTCTGTCTGTCTTCTCTCTGTTCCAAGCATCTTCTGTCTCTTCTCCTCCTGCAACTGCACTCCTCTCCTCTGCTCCAATTCAACTCAAACTCTTTCTGATTCTCCACTCCTTCTGCAACTCCACTCTTCTCCTCTGCTTCAATCCAACTCAACTGCTTTCAGCTCAAACTCTTTCTCGCTCGAACTCTCTCCAGCTCAAGCTCTTTCTGCAACTCCAGCTCAACTAACTAACTCCGCCTCTGCACTTCACTAATATAGAATGCTCTTCCCTCATGGAAATTTCCAACAGAGGGCTGCCTCCCACCGAATTCCTATGCCAGCTCCAGGGCCCCTCGCGCAACCGTAGTGCGCATCCGCATGTTACGTCTGAACCCAAGAGACAAACACATTCCTCGGATAAGAACCAGTCCTGGCTGGTTTTCCCCTATCAGACAACAGGCTTAACTATAAACATTACCTTTACCCTTCAAGCATCTCAGCTCTGCAGGGATAGAAAGCAAAATGGAGTCTCTCTAGTTCTGGGCCTTGTAGGCCTGAGAAGGATGAAATAACCATTAGCTCTGTCAGAGTACCTACACAAACCATACCAATATGTAATATAAAGTCAGGACCACAGGATCCACCCTCTACCATAGGCAGGATAATGAAAGGACACATAATTATGTCAAAGCCAATAGGCAATAGATGGATTAGAGTCAAGAATAAGGGATCTATCATCATATAAAGCAGCTATCCTCTTCTAGGTCTGGAAAAAAGGGCTTAAAAGGGCCAACACAAGGTAAGAATACAGATTATGGATGTGAGCAAGCTTAAAGTCTTCATCACTCCGAAATAGAGCCAAAAACCATGTCAGAACAGTGGTAAAGGCTTGCAGGGATGGATGTTTATTTATTTATTTATTATGTATTTGTAAGTGTTATATAGCACTAGCTAGACCCAAAGGTATCAGAGCGCTTTACACAAAAAAAACAAGCATAACATAGCATTTCAAAGGATGCATACGTGAGACATTGACTAAAGTCGCTCTGCGTATGACACTCAACACATACATTTTAGATCTAGCCTGAAATAGAGATGGGGAGAGTCAGTGGCAGGAGAGGTGCGATTACAGTATATGGAGAGGAAAACTCGCCAGGATTGCCCTCTCTCACCACTGCTATTCGCTATGGTGTGGAACTGCTGGGGATGCAGGTGAGACTGAAAATGCAACCCAGGGAAATGAGAGTGGGTGACATGCTGTGAATTTAGTGTATGCCGATGACACCCTGGTGTACCTGTCCAAGCCCATGGGGCCTATTCCCATTCTCATGCAACTTTGTGCAGGTCTCAGGGCTATTTATTAATAAACAGAAACAGTTTTGTACTCATTAGTGGAATTGGGGGATGTTAGATTTGGGGGCCTCTGCTTGGCAGAGGTAGGTATCTTTGTCCAAATAGGGACCCTTGCGTCTAGTCAGGGTAAGGGGGTACACTCCTAAAATAAATAACCCCTGCTAAAACCTCTTGGTAGCTTGGCACGAGCAGACAGGCTTATCTCAGAGGCAGTGTGTAAAGCATTTGTGAACACATACAGTAACCCAGTGACAACACTACAGATGGACACCACACAAGTTGTAGTATAAAAATAAGTATTTTTATATAGACTTAACACAAGACCACAAACGACAAAAATCGACAATACTGTACTTCAAAAAATGGTAGAAATAGCTTAGTTCTCTTTAGATGTGAAATGCGACACTTTAAGTTCAATGTACGTTTGGATGCGTAACGCTATACAACGAAAGTGTTGCCGGGGAGGTGATGCGTCGGTTCCTTACACGGAAAAACGGTGATGCGTCGGGTCCCTACTGTTGCGTAGGGGATGCGTTGGCTCTTCTCTGCATGGAAAGGTGATGCGTCGATTTCTTACTGCTCTTCCGTGGCAATTTGGCCAGCAGCACTGTGATGCAATGAAGATCCGGTGCAATGAAACGAACTGGTGTCTTCTTATTGATACGACGATGCGTGCACGCCCGACGGCCGTGTGGCGACTCAACAATTCTTCTGAGCTTCGACAGGCCCTGCGACACGCTTCACTGGTGATGCGAGGCGCTTCGGGTGATACGATGGTGACAGTGGCGGCACGCTTCTCCGGTGATGCGATGGCAACATCTGCAGCAGCATCGTGCTTCTTCGCCTTGAGTCACGCTTCCAGCTCCCAGAGACACGCAGTCTCTCAGAAGGCCTAGCTCAACAGTAGGCACTTCAATTCACAGCAAGGGAAGGCAGGGGAGCTGCTTGGTGAAGTCTGATGTCCCTGAGACTTCAGCAGGAGGAAAGCTCTACCTCAAGCCCTTGGATATCCTTTACAACTTGATTTGAAAGTAGCACAAAGTCCTTTCTCCTTTCTTTGGCAGTCAGGCAACCACTGCAGGCCAATCCCCCAAAAAGCACTCAGTTTCTCTGGTTCCTTTCCTCAGCAAAGGTTCTTCTTGTTTCCCAAAAGTGATCTAAAGTTCTTGGGTCTGGGTCCCAATATTTATACTAGTAAAGCATTTGTCCTCTGAAGGCAGAGGGTCCTGTACCCAGTCCAAACCATTTCTGTGCAGTCCCTGAGCATTTTGTTGACAAGACTCCTCCTTTCCTTTGACAGTGTGGTCCAGGGACATCCGACGCACCACAGGAGTGGAGCCAACATTGTTGAAAGTAGGCACAGCCCTATTTAGGTCCCAGAGGCCCAGAGGCAACTCCGCCCACTCATCCACATGCAGATAGGTCTATTCAGCCCTGGGCTGACTCACCCTGTCTCTTGAATTCCCCCAGCCCCGTCACTCATTCTCCAGACAAGGAATACACAAACTAGTAGAGTCAGGCTTGGGCAGTTAGGCAAGAAAATACCTACTTTCTAAAAGTGGTATTCTCAAACACAGAATGTTAAAAACAACTTCACTAAAAGATGTATTTTATCATTCTGAGTTCAGGCATGTTAAACTCGAATTTCTACCTAGTTCCCTGAGTCAGTTAGGTTTATAAGGTGTTATAATCAAACTGCCAATTCTGGCCTATGGGGAACAGGTACCCTTGCAATAGTGAAAACGAAAATGGCTGTAATTCACTATCAGGACATGCCACACACATCAGGGCATGTCCTACCTTTTACGTACAATGCACCCTGCCCTTGGGCCTACCATAGGGTTGACTAATATGCAGAAAAGAGAAGGTTTAGGGACTGGCAAGTGGGTTCACTTGCCCAGTCAACATGGCAGTACCAGACTGCACATAAGCTCTGCAATGGCAGACCCGAGACACACTTTACATACTGCTTCTGTGGGTGGCACAACCAGTGCTGCAAGCCCACCAGCAGCATTTGATTTACAAGCCCTGGACACACTCAGTGCACTGTACTAGGGTCTGACAAGTAAACCAAACCAGCCAATCATGGAATCACTAATCCATACATCAATTTACCTTAGGGAGCACTTGCACTGTGGCACTGAATAGCAGTGGCACATTGCCCAAAGCATCTATAACCAGCAAAAACACATGGGGCAACAGCAAAAAATGGAAGGGAGACCTACGCCAACAGTGCAGGTCTAACAAGGGGAGAAAATCCCACTGAAACTGCCTGAGTTGGGATTGCGATAGGAGCAGAGAATGTCCGATATCTGGGCATTGCATATCAGTATAATCTCATCAGAGTCCTACTGAGACTTAGAACCTCAATATTCTTCTGGAATTCCCTTCCACTTTCTCTTGACAGCAGGGTTGTCTGGGCCACCTTGATCTGGAGCTCTACCATATTGCTACACAGCTCCAACACAGAGCTACATAGTCTGATGAAGACACAAACTGAGAAACAAGACTCCTCAGAGGAATAGTCACAAAGAAAACACCACCAATTTCCTGGATGAGAGGCACACATTAGTTACCAAACACACTGTATGCAGTCCGATACATGGCTGCAGCATGTGAGCTTGTGATTAAAAGGATGCTAAAGCATCCAACTTTCAGTAGATACCTGCGAATTAAGTGGCTGCATTCATTCAGTTGGATACGAGATACCATGTCACTTCAATCAATCAGTCAGCAATCTTGTAAAGCATGACTATTCTTTATGACCTATAGAGAGGCAGCTGCTTAACACTGGGAGGTTTATACCTGGGTGTTATGTTTCTAACCTTTGAGGAGGCTCAGGATGCTTTTCGAATCTGTGCTGGACAATTCCTGCAATTTGTCAAAATGGAGGGCAATTATATATAAGGCACTAAGCACAGGTGCAGGAAATTGAAAATAACACAAGATTTAGGCTACCAAATTTAACTACCTCTACCGTGCATACCTTGCACCCTCTAGATTGCATAAAATATACCCCAATGGACCTTCGTCCTGCCCAAAATTTAAGGAACAAGAGGTCACATTCCCACATATGTATATGAGTGCAGGGTACCTTTGGCATATTGGGAAGAAGTGTTGTTTTGACTTAAGCAGGTGACAAATGTCCAACTTAAAATCTTGATACAACACTGCCTACTGAGTTTCATACCTAGACCCAAGCAAGAGATAATGCAATACAAATAGCAACACTTGCTGGCTGCCGGTTCGTAAGCGCATCACTTTCAAGACCTTAACGATGGCGTTTAAAGCTCTACATAACATCAGAGCAATGTATCTACAAAGAAAGGGTCAACTTCTACTTTCCATCCAGACCCTTGAGGTCAGCTGCCTTGGCCAAGACAATCGTGCCGGCAGTGCAACGTGCACGATGTGGAGGACGTTCCTTTAACTACCTTGCTCCACGTCTTTGGAACGAGTTACCTCTGACCTTACGCGCTAGCTCTAACCTGCTCGCATTTAGAAAGGAGCTCAAGACTTTTCTCTTTTCCCAATAATTCTTTTTTTTTCTTTTGAGCACTTTCCTTCGCCGGTGGTATTCATTGTTGGTTGCTGGTGTTTGTTCTTGATCTGCAGCGCCGGGACACTCTTCGGAGCAGCTGTGCACTATACAAAACCCCCAGTAACATAACATAACATAACTTGGCCTACTCTTGAGTAAGTGCCCCATAGCAATATACAGGTTATCTGAGAGCTGGCCTACAGTGCTGAGTTGGGGCAAAGCTATGATAGAGTGAACCTTACCAGAAGAATTATACTTGAAAATCACGAAAGGGTTGAAAAAGACCTCAGAGAGTGTGCATAAGGTAAATAAAATCTTGCTCCGAGTACCCACAGGTAAGGTCGCACCCAGCAGCATGTGGCCAAAGGCATTTATTCGGGTAAAGGATAGCACCATAGTCCAGCTCCTTTACAGTTCACATGTTGGAAGTAGTAGCCTGACGCGTTTCTGAGCTTTTGCTCTCATCAGAGGCACGACAAGGTGTTTGTGCTACTTAAGACACGCCCCAGCAGTCGATTGATTAACACCATCCAATTGGCTTCTCGAGTGCACGCACTGAGTGCTGGGTCTTGTAGTCCAATGTCTCAAGTACAGGTTCATGCACATTAATTCAACTGTTGCATTTGAAGCCCTCCAATGGGCCTCGGACTATGTGCCATCCATTGATCCCTCACACGCTGTTCCACCATGAGAGCTCGGCAGGATTCCGAGCCCTGTGGCCCCCTGTGTTCGCGGGGTAGTGCGGTCCTTCGCGGCTGGGCTGCCGCGTATAACATCTTGCTCCGAGTACCCACAGGTAAGGTCGCACCCAGCAGCATGTGGCCAAAGGCATTTATTCGGGTAAAGGATAGCACCATAGTCCAGCTCTTTTACAGTTCACATGTCGGAAGTAGTAGCCTGACGCGTTTCTGAGCTTTCGCTCTCATCAGAGGCACGACAAGGTGTTTGTGCTACTTAAGACACGCCCCAGCAGTCGATTGATTAACACCATCCAATTGGCTTCTCGAGTGCACGCACTGAGTGCTGGGTCTTGTAGTCCAATGTCTCAAGTACAGGTTCATGCACATTAATTCAACTGTTGCATTTGAAGCCCTCCAATGGGCCTCGGACTATGTGCCATCCATTGATCCCTCACACGCTGTTCCACCATGAGAGCTCGGCAGGATTCCGAGCCCTGTGGCCCCCTGTGTTCGCGGGGTAGTGCGGTCCTTCGCGGCTGGGCTGCCGCGTATAACATCTTGCTCCGAGTATCCTTTACCCGAATAAATGCCTTTGGCCACATACTGCTGGGTGCGACCTTACCTGTGGGTACTCGGAGCAAGAAGGTAAATAAAATGACCAAAAATCCTGAAGAAGAAAATGAGTAAGATATTAAACAATGTTTGCGTTGTGTAGATGGGAGGGGGAGCAGCTGAAGTGTGGTCCTGATTCCTCCCCATTGTAGACTATAAAATCAGGACTGGGAGCCTGATTTCAATTATGAAGATGTGTTTCCAGAGATAGGTGCATCCATGAAGCAATGGGTGACGCATCAGGAATAAGTGGATGGCATATAGGAATGTTGACTGTGCACAAACAGCTTGGGAATCCTATCCATCTACATGTGTGAGCTCGTTTTCAATATAATGATGTTGCTGTCATGTTAGATAGCTTCAAATATAAACAAAGATGTTAAAAAAAATAGTACTGCTTGAAGCGGCACTAGTTGCAGGTTTCCAGAAATACGCTGGCACCTATTATGTGACTTTTTTAGGCTGCCTATTCCAGCTGTGTACAGCTGAACACATTTACAATTCCACAAATGGGAAGGGCAACCGAATGTATAAAAGCAGATTTTGTTTCTTTTTGAGGTCTAGCCTAGCAGCGCACATGCACTGCTCAGTGAGGCATGCTGTATCTACTCTGGGGGTTTAGACCACACCCACCGCTTTGCATTTGTTCCTTCCTGTGCCTATCAAAATTGCTTTCTTTTAATTGGGGAAACATTGGTCGTTATTCCACCTTTGGGTGAGTTTTTACTTTTTGGGGTACTGCCCCTGGTTTATGTCCCCCTACTCTTTTGATTATGTATGTATTTGTTATTACACGCTTTTTTCGTAAGGCCTGTTTAGGCTAGCAATTCAGAATGTTGGCTATCATGGCCACTAATCCCCCAGAAAGGCTTTTCCTTCACATGGTTATTTGTTTGTTCACGCTACTGTGGGTGCTTATTCCCTCTGCAAGGTTTTCCCACATTCATGTATATGTCTTTTATGTTCTTGAATTAAAAAATTTACTTCGAGTGAACTTCGTCCCAAGTTACGGAGCACTTTTTCTCCTCCTCTTCTGACAGGAGCAGGGAGCTTTGATATTTAGCGCAATTTATGTGCATTATTTGCTAAAGAACATTACATCGCGCAACTCCACCCCAATCTTGGTGTAGTTGATGTGCTTATTTGTTCACGTTACCGTGGGAGCTCATTACCCCCTGCAAGGCTCTCCAGTATTCATGTATTCATCTTTAGGTTGCTTTATCTTTTTTTAAATTCACATTGCGAACACTCCGCCCCAAGGGATCAGATCGCTTTTTCGACTCCTCTTTTAACATTTCTCGCGGGATCACCCACATGTAACATGGCCGACGCAAACACAGCCAGTAAGTAGCAACTGAACCATGGCTGTTTCTGCCATCTTTCGTGGGATCACCCACACGTAACATGGCTGACGCTTTTCAATAGAACGGTAATGGATTCGGCTTTATGTAACCGGTTGTTTTGCGCACAAAAATCAGTAGATAGTACAGCACATAATATAATGGGCTGCATGGCTAATTTCTTATAAGGTCCCAAAGGTGAGACAGATTGCATTGCAAATGCTTGTTTTTCATGATAGGGAAAACCTTTGTGCCTATAGATAAAGCTTTCCCTTACACCCCCACTAAACCTGCGGGTGTTCCTATTCCCATCCAGAAAAGGGAATTATACTCTGGGGTTTCACTGGATTAAATCTCAAATCATTTCCAGGGTGGGAAGGTTTCAGATTGGAATTTGTGAATGCTCACCTTTGCACATGTTTGTGGTGGGCTTTCACAAGTTCACAATGATAACAATAGCTCATTCTTCCCACTTCCTACACCTTGCATGAGGTTGAAAGCTATGTATTTGTCTACAATTGTGACAAAATCTTCAGTAATAAAATCATTTACTCTTGTTAGGAATCTGTGTGTGAATTCCTGGAAGATGTAAATGAAGGCATTCTCAGCCATAAATGTGCGTTCCCAACCGAAAATGCCTATGTGAATCAACGCCTTACTATTGGGCTCCGGTCGGTGAGTGGAAGTAGTGCCGGGAGAATCTCAGAAAAGCAATGCATGCAGTTATGCAGAAAAGGGGTCGATTAAGCACTGTCCTATGTACGGTGTCAAAACATCTGACCTATCAGTCACAGTAAATACATATCAAAGGTAATATTAGCATCGCACATGTCATCAACAAGTTTTCTCCTTGAGACCGGATAGTAAAGCCAAAGTCCTTTTGAATACTCAATTCCATTTATTCAAAAACATCAAAGGAAATAGCCAACACGTGTTTCGTCGCTACACAGTCCGTACCAAGACTTTCTCAAGGCGGTGAACATAAAAAACAGTGGTGCATGAATATATACATGATAGTAACCATTTTGGACATTCAATTATGTCAAAATACTACTTTAGTTAAAAAACTCTCAAAGAAGAGATAGGATTGAATGTGAGATTACCAGAAAATGTGAGATAAACCAAATAGTCGTGATAAGGAAGAAAGCAAGGCAAACCCAGATTTAGAAAAAATTATCCCATGGTGAAGAAAATTCAATATTTAGGAGAAAAAGCGGAAGAGAAACTTTAAGAAAATTAGGTATTAAAGTGTAAGGTATTTATATAGAACAAGTAGAAAAAAATTGCACTGCAACAGAAAGCAAATTACAGATAAGGAAGCAGGTGCCAGACTGGAATTTTAAAACAGTGACACATTAATAATTCAACCCCAAATTAATTCATGTCAGTTGAAGCAGGGCAGGTGTGCTTTCTTTTCCACCCCATAATCTACAGTGATGATGAACCAGAGGGTGGCATTGATGTACCAGAGGGTGGCATGGGTGAAACAGAGGGTGGCAGTGGTGAAACAGAGGGTGCTGGGAACCTGTGATGATGAACCAGACGTAGAAACAACATAGTCGCGACTGTTGCGAGCCGACAAGTAAGTTCGCAATTGCGAACTGGTACAAAACCCTCGCGAACTGGCAGAAACCCTTGCGAACACAAAAAAATCTGCATATTCGCGAGAATTCGCGGATTTTGCGGATTGCGAGTTCGCAAATACGCAAATTTGCGAAAGCCAGATTCGCAAAATTCGCCCATGCTTATTCCCGACGCACAGCCCTATGCGGCCAAAGAAATCGATGCAGTGCCGGCCTGTGGTCTGAGAAACAGCCACACACGACTTCAACGCAGACCCCTGTGCGGTTACAAAAATCAACGCATTACCGGTCAGCGATGACAGAAATCCGTACCGCGCCCACAGCACCTGAATTTTTTCATGCATTGCACCTGTGCGGCGAGTTTTTCCGACACAATACCCGCAGACCAGAAGCACCTGTGAAATCGACACATCACTTCCCGCTACAGTCCAGATTTGATGCATGACTTCTCCTGCATGCATCAGAACTGGTGCGTCACCTCCACAAGGACTCAGGAACTGATGCATCATTGAGTTTTTTGATGCTTCCCATCTTGCTGCCTTTTTGCCTTTTGGATTTTGACACATTTGCGGTATTTTGTGTAAAAATCATGCATCCATAGATTTCTATGGACAGAATTGCTTGAAACCTTTTATGTGTCATATTTTGAGTTGAGTAGGATTTTTGTCGTTTTGGCTGTTTGGTTTACGTAAAGATACTTTATTTTTCTAAGCTGGTGTGCTGTTTTCACTGTTTTATTGTGTGTTTGGGTACAAATACTTTACACATTGCCTCTGAGATAAGCCTGTTTGCTTGTGTCAAGCTACCAAGGAAGTGAGCAGGATTTATCTAGGTGTGTAACTCCTGTATCCTGACTAGAAGGAAAGGTGCCTACTTGGACAGGGTGCACACCACTGCCAACTAGAGACACCCCTTTCTAACAAGCATCATGGCCAAGATAAAATGCAATGCAATAAAAGGCGATAATGATCAAAGCAAGCAACTCCGCACTATCTAGACACTGGGATGCTTTAGCCCATATAAAAGACAATTCCTACTGAGGTGGTGTAGTGTAGTTCCTATATTCCCAATAGGCTCTGCGCATTGGAATAATATAAACAGCAGTGTAGACGTAGGACTGAGGTCATCTAGGTCTCTACTGACTATGTTAGACTTAATTAGTTTTTGCCAGCTAGCTCAGAGGTCACTAGAAACTTTCTCGAATGAAAAGGGAGGGGTTAACTTCCCTGATTTAGACATGAAGGGATTAGCTTCCAACAACCATATAACATGACAGCTTTGCTCCCCCAGAATAAGGAGTGTATCTCCAGAGTCATGTGAAAACAATAGACAGCTATTTCACTCAGTCAATCGTGCATGCTTAGTTCCACCAGAGTGAAGAGAAATAGAAAGACGGGCGTTTTCAATAAAAGGTGTTATTTTATTGAGCAGTCTTCTTTCTCATGCAAGAAAATTAATTGCCACAATTGCAATACTTATCATGAAGTAAAGTGCGTACAGTAAAAGGAGTATTATAAAATAATACTGTAAAAGCATTGATATGGTTTCTTAGCCATATGATACTCTAAAACGGATAAAATATTTACATACATAAAAACATTGACTAACGAACTCAACTGGTGCTTCTAAGATACGCCTACCCCGGTGTACCTGACCTAAGCCTAATACGTGGGAAGGAGTAAGTAAGTTGCAGTTTTAAGTTAAGTTGGGATTTTTGCCAAGAATCTGAATCAAGAATTCTCTCTAAGGTTTGAATCAGCTCCGTACCTTGGTTATAGAATGAAGGAGGTCTTGTATCTCGTTTCTCAGGACTCGATCTCCCAGTAACCCGCAAGGGTGACTGGAAAACACCAGAGCTGGATTTCTCAGCGTGAGAAAAGGAAGCTTCTCCAGTGTGCCAAAGGGGAGGGGCGGCTTCCTTCGGCTCTTGCATCAGCTGGGCTTCAGATAAGTAGATAGCCGCTCTGCTCCACACCACCGTGTGTTGCTTAAGGCAAGGGTTGGACATAAGACGTCAATAAAAGATGTCACTAAGAACTGACTGTTCCTTTAGTGCTCGCAGGAGTTCAATGACAAATCAAAACAAAGACATGGGGAATTCCCAGGTTGCTGAAGGTTTGGTGTGTCGAAAAAACTCGTTGTGCTCTCTAGGAATCTAAGGAAGTAGCCTTGCCGTATTTGGGCTGCGTGGGCTATGGCTGAATATGGGTAAGATTCGTATGCCTTCATTAGGACATGATTTATCATAACCGCATAAGGGCATTAATCAGAATTATTTAATTAGGGTCATAGATACATTCACAACACCCACTCCACGTATAATGTCCATCATTACTAAATGCTAAGCAATATATAAACATATAGGTATTCATGTGTTTTCCAACCCACCCCAAAATACAATGAAATGCATTTGAAATGGTATAGATACATGAAATGAGTATTATATTGTACGCTTTCAAGCAGAGTTATCATTCAGGAAATGTAAATATGAATACTGGCTGAATGAATTGCGAAAATTACATTTATGAAATGGCTCTGAATACAGAAAAAAAGTCGAGACCATTTCATCACAAAGTTATACAAGATTGTACATATGCTAGAGGCTGATTCAAAATATTGTCTCTAGAGTCTCTAAAAATAGAACTTCTGTTCTCTAAGAATAGTTCTACTTTAAGCAGAGTACCATGTGCCAAAAAAACTGCAAATATTTTGGAAATTTATGGGAAAATAATTTTGTTCTCGGGAAGGGAGAAAAAAATAGTGTCACTGTCTTTTTGGAGTTCTGTTTATCAAAACTGAAGGCCGAATTCAGAGTTCAGGGAACGCTGTGAGCTCGTTTTTTTTTTCAAATATTATTCTCATTGTTAAGGGAGAACATTACTTCTGATAGGCCGGTAAGAAATGTGTCTACAACAGTGGGTGAAAGTTGGGCCAACTCCGAAAAGGTGGAAATAGTGCAAATGTGCGATGCATTGCCATCATCGATGTCAGGATCAGCAATGTTCACAGAAGGTTGTACCTGTGTGGTGCTGCTTTCATCTCGTACCTCACCGCCACTTAATCGTAATGGTGAAGTCTCAACGAATGCCGTCATCAGAATAGGTAGCCGCTGGGGACAACACGTTGCATGAGTCGTTACTGGACAAAGCAAAGCGTTGATATCCATTGGTACTGCTGATGGTAGTGTAAGACAAATGTCCAACACGCATTCTTCTCAGCATAGCAGACATCGAAGCACAGGTAAGAAGCAATTCTGCCAAATTGGTCTGAATTAAAGAAACCAGGTAGTATTCAGATCTCTTAGCCGGGCCAATCCGAGGACCTTAGTGATACGGTCTCAATATCGTATTGCTAGGATTGTTTCTTCCATCGTTGCCAGAGGTTTGTCTGTGTTTTGGCTTGCCATATTGGAGCAGAAGGAACAAAAATAAAATTCCTGCTACGAGTCCCAAAATAAGAGGCAGGCCACCAAAGAGCAAATGCACAAAATTCGGGAAGATGCCAAGAACTGCTTCGAAGGGTGTTAGCAGTCCCGAAAAAATTGTCTTAAATACATGTGCGATGCGACTGGTATCTCACATGTTTAAGATTTGGCTTAACATTTCTACGAAATGCACCGGGCAATCTGTCGATAATAGGGTATGTATCTCTGCCGCTGTCCTTGCAACTTGCAGGTCATACGTCTCTTTGGACGAGGTTAAAGGCACAGTTGTTTGTAAAAGAATAGACTTCATTCTGCTTAAAGTATCAATTCGAATAGAAGAGATATTCACATAAGGCCATATTGCCGCCTCCATGTCTGGATTGCTGTTTGGATACAATACTTGCATACAGCAAATGACCCTGGACGTCACAGTTACGAGATAGGGTTTTCCTGGCACCATTCCATAGCAGCTGTGGTCACTTATTAGAACGTAGCTACCATTGGAAAGCTGTCTGAAAAATGGCTCTATCTGTGTAGTAGGGGTGCCCTGCAGATGACATGAAAGGTTGTTCAAAGAACCTTCACAGGCCCCATGCAAGTTAATACCTTGACACAGGAGTGTACTGCTTAGTGATTTTTTACAATCATTACCACCAAGAAATACTCTTTTTTCCCTTCACTGTAACATTTGTGTGTATAAGGTAAATTTCAGGTCGATTTGATGTATCCTTTAACCAACCTTTCATACAGGCCTGCTGGTATATATTTTTGGCAGTATTGAAACTGAAAAGTTGTTATCGGGATTGTAATGGTCCCATGTATTATCCATTCAATGACAGGTCTTTCTGACATTGTCAATGGTAATCTCCCAAGTTTTTCAATGCTCAGTATCGTATAGTCTGCTCCTTTCTGTGCCAAACTGATTTGTTTATCAGTAAGGTTAAAGATAGAAAACAATGACGGTGTGTTGATTAAACGCCATGGCACATAGCCTGAATGCAGGTTTTGCAATGTCCAGCCTAGCTGTACAATAGAACGTAATTGGGACTGGCCATGTTGTAACATTAGCATGTCCTGCTCTATTATATCAATAGCAGATGATATGATGCTGTCCAGTGAAGAGATTCTGGAGGACAGAGTCGTTAACCCATTGTCCACTACAGAAAATGATTTCTCCAAATTGACACAGTCAATATCCTGTATTTTTTCTGCAGTTTCAGTTTGTTTCAATTTCCAAGCTTCAGTGTAAGCTGCGTATATACCGGCGTATATGAAACGTTTTTGACGCTGTTTGCGAGGTCCCATTATGAAATCTCGCAAGTCAGCACCTTCTTTAAGTAAAGTTAAGTGTTGCTTTATTTCGGGAAGTGTGGATTTCTGTAGCCAGTCAAGGCATAGTTTTCCTACACTATATGTTGTTACTATCCCTGGATGTTGTCTCTGGGAATATCTAGGGTCTGCCTGTTCTGTTTGAACCTCTGTATTTTGTTCAGGAATCTATTTTGACAGTTATTTGTGTCTATGGGCCAGATCAACCATTTTTTCCAATCAGGATTTGTTCTGTTTTGTTTTAAAATATAGGACACGTCTAACCCCTCATCCCTAGTGGTGTTTCTATCAGGCATAGGTTTTGGTATAGACGGGTTATTTAAATCTTTTATCTTAGCTAAGCCAAGACAGGTTGTTTGCTGAATCGTGTCATTCAGGAACATAATTTGTTCTGGGATCATGCAGGATCTGAATAATGCTTCTGGACCTTGTACCTGCCATTCTTTTGTTCCCCAGATGGTTTTTGTTTTAATGTTGTTTTTTCAAAACTCAAAACCAAATGTTGACAGTTTGTCATAACATTTTTCAGAATAAATCAATTTAGTATTTGTCAGCATGTTTTTCATTCCTGTCTTGGTTAACATCTTGAAATAAAACATTTCTGGATCAGTGTGATTAAACCCTGAGAAGTATGGGAATTTTTCATAAAACGTTTTCGAACTGCCTATTGGCGGTGTTGGACAATGTTCCCATTGATTATAAGTAAAAACATTTCTAGGATTCGCAGATTTATGCAGATAATGATGACCATAGTGGTTATAACAGTACATCTCTTCATAATTCGATGAGCCCTGTAAATAATCATGTTCTGTAAATTTTGCTGACATTTCTAAATCTGACATCATATTATTAATGTTTCAAAGTCCCAATCATCAGAGAAAGAACTTGGTGTCACAAAGTCACTTAATGAAATCTTGAATTGGTGTGGATACTTCAAGAGCTCTACCGGGCTATAGATTTCATAGTCAGTTCTGTCCCATGCTATACCACCAGGTGTAGGCTTTGCTGTGATGTTCACTGATGATAGTTCTCTTTTCTCTATGTGAGATGATCTGTGTGGTTTCAGGACCAAGTTGATATTCTGACTTGCTGTGTCCATTGTACTGTCTTTTCCATCAATAAATTTACCCAAAATTAAAACTAGGATTAGCCAAAGTAGAAGGATAAGTACACCTAACACAATCCATAGTTCAATCCAAGGGGAAATCAGATATGTTTCTTTGAGTTGATGAAAAAGTTCTTTAATTTTCATTTTGAAAGTTTTTGTTGCTGGCTTGTCTCCATGTTCACTTGGATCATCGGAAAAGTCATCAAAGTTGATAAAGTAGCCAGATGCAGTTCTGTTAATTGGTGGGATTGTGTCTGTATTTCCATTGATCTTTGCATTCTCTTTTGTTACATTTGTATAGTCCGAGGCTACATTGTTGTAGACTGGTGTTTCTTGAACTGTTGCAATTTGAGTTTCAAGAGGCACACGTTCTATGGCTTTGTTGCATAGTTCTTTTTTATTCACTGATGGTTTATCGAAAGTGATTAGTCTTTCAGTTTGAACCGTTTGTATTGTAGCAAGATTTGGTCTTCTGCTATTTCTTGGGAGTCCACTGGGCCTACTACTTATTATCGGCCACATGATTGTGGTTTCACCAGGTCAATGGAAACAACTCTGTTTTCCTTTTTACCAGCAAGTGGTGGTAGTACTACTGATCTTGTTCTGCTGATAGCTAAGACAGGTACTGCTTTTCTGTAAGAAGGCCCAAATTCCTTCTTCACCGCAATCTTTTCTCTGACCAGATCCCCAATCTTTGGAATCCAGACAGGTCTTGCTGGGACAGGTGGTTCTTCAGTGGTTGTTGGCTTAGACTTTATGTTACTTAGACTTTTTCTTGTTTCATTTAAGTCCTGTAAAACAGCCAAACGATCTTTGATATCAAAGGTTTTTTCTTCTACCACTGAAGTTTGACAATCTAAATCCTGGATTTTCATTCTAGTGCCGAACAATAGTTCTTATGGAGTGAAACCCTTTAGAGAATTTCTTGGCAGATTGTTAAGACTACGTTGGACACTTGTCAGATGTTTGACCCACCCATCACCCGAACCTAATACCCTCACCGTTATAGATTGCTTTACGTCACGGTTTTTTCTTTCCACAACCGCATTTCCCTCAGGATGGAAGGGAGAAGAGTACTGCAATGCAATGCCCATGCTGCTCATGGCCTCTTTGTAAGCTCTAGAGCTAAACGCAGGACCCTGATCAGAATGTAGCATGCCAATTGCGTATGTTCCGATAAAGACTCGCAAATCTTTTATAACAGTTCTGACGTCAGCCGAGCGCTGGGGCCACATCTTTAGTGAATCAAGTCTTAATAATTATGGGGCCGCATTTGTCCGGTCGGACGTCTGCGCATAGATAGCCTGATGCTGTCTAATAGTGGTGTCTGGGCTGGTGCCTGGTCCGGTTCACAACTGTGATCTCTGTTGCAGTCCTCACAATTCATTGCAAAATTGTAAATTTCTACGCTCATCCCCGGCCACCAGTATTGTGATTGCAATTCTATCAGAGATTTCAGGATCTCTTGGTGCCTCAGACCCAATCGCATGTGTGCTTCTTGTATCAAGAAGATTCTCCGGTTCGTGTTTGGAATTACTCTATCCCCCACTCCAGGGATTCGAGCAAACGGAACGGAGTTCGCATCAATTATGTATGTATTATTGAGTGGATAGTTGAGAGGTAATGCCGCATAGTCGCCTTTTAATGAGGCTTTTACTGCCAGCATGGTTTCTCCATCTATTTGTCTTTTTAGTGGCTACAGAAGCCGGTTGACCAGCCGCCGCTGTGGCTCTTTCAGCCAATGAATTCCCTGCAACGTGAACGCCATCACGTTGATGACTCAGTGTATGTATCACGTGAGTCTTTTGTAGTTCTTTCTGCAAAAGAACTACTTGTTCCCAAAGTTTTTTATGCTTTATTGTGGCACCTGTGCCATCTTTGTAACCGTTTTGAATCCAAGTCTGCAGGTTCTTATTGTAAGATTAGACGCAGAAATGAGAATCGCACACTATTAGTGTGGGGAATTCGCGATCGGCATTTCCAAGCACCATTTTTAGAGATCTTATTTCAGCTCACTGAGCTGTACAGTTTCTGAATGATTCGGTTTTATTAACCATTGGTCTGAATTTACCTAAGCGCCACCAACCTTTAACAATCGCGCACGTGTTATGTTGTGCAAATCTGTCTGTGTAGATTACACAGGTGTACTGTTCGAGAGGCAGGATTTCGGTCGGCAGAGGACATTCATATTCGTATTCCATATTTTCAAATGTTTTCATTTTCGGAGCAAAATAGTGTTTCATGTCTTCTGCAGCAAACACATTTTCCCATTGTATCCATATCGGATCTAATGCCACCATTTTTAGATCGCGTGGACTTCTCAATGCCTCAATGGCTGATTCTGCTGTAAAAACTGTTATTCTCTTGCCTTGGGCTAGGGCTCTTTCTCTTGCTACAGCAGTTTGAACCGCTGTCAGAATTTTTTCTGTAGAACTAAATTTCATTTCAGCTTGTGTGTACAAATGTGATTTGTAAGCTATAGCTACTGTTTCTCCCTCATTAGAGATCAGGTATGTGAATCCTCATCTGCCTGGGATGACTCGGATTACCAGATTGCGTTTGTTTGCGCGTGTTTGCAGTTTTGTTTTAGTTAAAATGTCTGTCTGTAATGATCTCAAAATTTCTGTGTGTTTTTGAGTCCAATTATTTGGTTTGAAATCAGGTTTTATTAATTCGTAGAGAGGTTTAACCCTCTCTGCATAATTTAGAATGTATGTTCTTCCGAAATTCAGGAAACCTAGTATTGATTGTAAATTCTTCAGCATTTTAGGTGCTTGGAGTACTGCACATTTCTCTATGAAAGTGTCTGCTAGGCGTTTGCCTTCACTTGATAATTCATATCCTAAAAATAGGACAGTCAGATGGGCTATTCTTGACTTTTTAAAGTTGAATTTGTAACCTTCGGATGCGAACCTAAGTAGTATGGTGTTCACTTTTTCAAGTGAGTCTCCAGGTCATCGTCTGTAAGATAGATGTCATCGACATAGGATAATGCCTCATCATCATACATTTGTAGTAGTTCTGTTACCCTTGCTGAGAATAATCCTGGGCTATTCTTGAATCCCTGTGGGAGTCGGCAAAATTGTTTGTGCGACCCCATTATTGAGAAAGCGGTCAAATACCTGCTTTCAGGTGAAATGTTTTAACAGAAAAATCCATTAGAGATATCTAATGTTGTTTTATATTTTTTGCGCACAATGTTATTCATTAGTGCTGCACTGTGTGAGTTTTGGACTGCAAAAGTTTCACAGCACGAGTTTAGATGTCTGCAGTCCAAAACTAGACGATATGAATCGTCTGGCTTGGAGACAGGAAACAAAGGATTGTTCATTTGTGAGGTGCATGTTTCAATCACCCCTTAATATTCAAGTTGATCTAAGATCTCCCTGACTTGCTTTTTAGCTTCTTGTTTAACTGGGTACTGCCTTTGTGCAGTAGGTTGATTTTTTAATTGGATTTTGTGGTGAGGAGAATCCTCATCCCATCCTACATGATTTTTATATAAAGCAGGAGCTTGGCCCACTGCCCATTTTCTTGCAAATGTGTATTTTTTATGAATTGGGATATGATTTGAGAAGGCAGGCATTATCATTTCTTCGCCATGAGGGCACTCCCTGACAAACTATGGTGGACAGTCTTTTTCAGCTAACAGGATATCATAGCCTTTGGAAAGATTTTCCCAAAAGAGATCTTTTATTTTCCTAGTTTTATCTCCGTCTATACGTAATGTTATTTCATATAGTTTATGGGGCACGCTAACTAGCGTGTCTGCAGTTTCCACCTGAATGTATTCATTCGTGTCCACTGTCTCCAGAAGATTCATCAGGATCTTGAGAGCTATGGTCATTTCTGCTGCGCTGTCTAGCATTGTCTGGGCCCAATCTCCGTTTTTCAGTTGTGTCCTTAGGATTCTCAGCATGTTTAATTTTAATACTTGCTACCTTCTTTCTGGGAAATTGTGATTTTTACTTTGATGAGCAGGTTCTTTGTCTTTGGACTTGACGTGCTCTTCCTTGTGTTCTGACCGTCCTTTTCTTTCCGATTTCTGTGAGGAAGTCTGAAAAGATCGAGAGGGACGTGTATCAATATCTTGATATCTGTCAGGTTTTCTTAATTTATCCCTGTCTCTAAGGTTATATCTTTTTTTCAGAGGGCTCCCTTTGGGGAGATTTGTCCCCTCCACCTGGAGACTTATTTCCCCGTTGGGGAGACCTTCCTCTGAACTGAAATTGTTTTTCTCTGGGAGTAGTTTGTTTATTACCCTCCCATTTCTTCTTTTGAGAATTGAGATTGTTTTTGATAAAGGTTTTTTCAGAATTTTCAATTAGTTGGGGTTTTACTGGTTTACCACCCAAACTATCTCTGCCTAATTCTTCATAGCATTTTTCAATTATTTTAGCAAGCTCAAAAGGTTGGTTTGTTATATCTGTTTCCTTCAATTTTTGGCAGATTGCCACACATGCTGCTTCTCCTTTTATGTTGGCTAATAATATAGCCGAGACCTGCTTGAAGTCTTTCAGTAATTTCATACCCAGAGATAAAGCAGGTTCTGGACCATATTCATTTTGAATCTGTTTTAGTACATCTGGTATAACCGCCATTGACGGAACACCATGTGTTTTTGTGTAGATAGAAGCAAAGACCGTGCCCCTAGTGTCACATTCTTCCACATGTGGTGCGATCCCCATTGGGAGACAGATAGTCAGAATTCTGTGTTTTTCATGAGAGGTAGTATCAGGAAACACTGCCTCTATCTGAGTGATTCTTTGAGCTAACCAAAAGGGGATTTGTTCCCGTTTTGTGGGTGTTTTTCCAAGACATGATTGAATATTCTGTGGTGTAATTTTATTTGTATTCCCCTGATGAGGGGTGTTTTGAGGAATTTTAATTGCAGGTTGGACTGTTGAAGTACGCATGACATATTGGACCAATTGTCTATGAATTTTAATTAATTGTTTTAGTTGAACCAAAAGTTCTTTGTCTGACATTCCTTCAATGTCTGGATGTGGTGTGTAGCTGGCTAGAACCGGCCACGTGGCTCCTGGTCTACCTAGTGGACCGACCCTGGTAATGTGATTTTGATGTTTTAGGGCGCCATTAAATAAGAGCAGGTGCTCTTGGTATGTTAGTGGAATTTCAATTTCTTCGAAAGGAGAGTATTCCTCTGGAGATTCCGCTACTTTATAGTAGTGGAACTCACGTGTCACAGTATGTGCTGCTTGAAAAGTTATCCAGGAATAGAATACCTGCCGATACTCTTGTGCCCCTACCACAAATACAACTGTACCACCTCTCAGTGATACCCCGTTTTATAGTTATGGTTTTTCTTATGTTGACCGGGATGAGTATTGCATCCGGTTCTGTATTTTGGATGACTGTGTCCTCCGCTAGGAGTTGAGCTGCTAGTCTAACTCTTTCCCTTTCATCCTCACTGTCTGACATTTTTACTGACAGAAAGGTTTTTCGTTGCAGATCAAGTTTCAAGGAAACAAAGATTAGGTGCACAATATTTTGGAACACTGTATCCTTCAACGTTGACTATACCGTAAACTAATACATAGGATTCTCATCCTACTAAGTTTCGGCGGATATTAACCTTTCACCCACTCCAGACGTCTATTGGAATTTTTACGGGAAAAAGGGGTCTGTGTGAAAAGCACGACTGAGTTACTCTAATATCTTGCGTTAGATCATCGCCTTACCAAACGTTGGGCGCCTTGTAGTGTAGTTCCTATATTCCCAATAGGCTCTGCGCATTGGAATAACATAAACAGCAGTTTAGAAGTAGGACAGAGGTAATCTAGGTCTCTACTGACTATGTTAGACTTAATTAGTTTTTGCCAGCTAGCTCAGAGGTCACTAGAAACTTTCTCAAATGAATAGGGAGGGGTTAACTTCCCTGATTTAGACCAGAAGGGATTAGCTTCTGACAACCATATAACATGACAACTTTGCTCCCCCAGAATAAGGAGTGTATCTCCAGAGTCCTGTGAAAACAATAGACAGCTATTTCACTCAGTCAATCGTGCATGCTTAGTTCCACCAGAGTGCAGAGAAATAGAAAGACGGGCGTTTTCAATAAAAGGTGTTATTTTATTGAGTAGTCTTCTTTCTCATGCAAGAGAAATGAATTGCCACAATGGCAATACTTATCATGAAGTAAAGTGCGTACAGTAAAAGGAGTATTATAAAATAATACTGTAAAAGCATTGATATGGTTTCTTAGCCATATGATACTTTAAAACGGATAAAATATTTACATACATAAAAACATTGACTAACGAAATCAACTGGTGCTTCTAAGATACGCCTACCCTGGTGTACCTGACCTAAGCCTAATACGTGGGAAGGAGTAGGTAAGTTGCAGTTTTAAGTTAAGTTGGGTTTTTTGACAAGAATCTGAATCAAGAATTCTCTCTAAGGTTTGAATCAGCTCCGTACCTTGGTTATAGAATGAAGGAGGTCTTGTGTCTCGTTTCTCAGGACTCGATCTCCCAGTAACCCGCAAGGGTGACTGGAGAACACCGGAGCTGGTTTTCTCGGCGTGAGAAAAGGCAGCTTCTCCAGTGTGTCAAAGGGGAGGGACGGCTTCCTTCGGCTCTCGCATCAGCTGGGCTTCGGATAAGTAGATAGCCGCTCTGCTCCACACCACCGTGTGTTGCTTAAGGCAAGAGTTGGTATATTTATACCTTGAAGGTGCTGTGTTTGACGTAAGGTTGGACATAAGACATCAATAAAAGATGTCACTAAGAACTGACTGTTCCTTTAGTGCTCGCAGGAGTTCAATGACAAATCAAAACAAAGACATGGGGAATTCCCAGGTTGCTGAAGGTTTGGTGTGTCGAAAGAACTCGTTGTGCTCTCTAGGAATCTAAGGAAGTAGCCTTGCCGTATTTGGGCTGCGTGGGCTATGGCTGAATATGGGTAAGATTCGTATGCCTTCATTAGGACATGATTTATCATAACCGCATAAGGGCATGAATCAGGAATATTTAATTAGGGTCCTAGATACATTCACAACAGTGGTGTGCAAGCTAGAGTTGTTGCACATCATATTGAATACATAGGAACACAATTTAAAGATGTCCGCCCATGCATGTGCTCTTCAAATACTTTTAAAACATTCAAAGATGGGCCCTGCCCGCAGTGCCTTTTGGGAATGTGACACGCCTTCTAGCAGCAGCAATGACCTGGTATCAGTGTATTAGGATCTGCAGGGCCCTTGCAAAAATAACAAATAAAAGTTAAAAAAGGACACTTTGGCTGACCAGTCCTTGGCACTGAAGGAGTGTCATTTCTCAATATGGAGAGGACGGCATGCTCCATAAGATAGTCCATACATAGTGAGTTACCAGTCCAGCAGAGGTAATGAGGTACTATATAATTTTATGAAACATCTTTTTTCTTATAACAACTAATTCAGAACATAAAAATAACACAACAGGCAAAATAGTATACTCAACAGGTGTAAAGAAATGAAATCATAGTAAACAATATATGTTTCTGTAAATAAATAGCCTAAAATATATGTATATAGATAAATGTATGCATATTTATAATGTATTTTTTTAAAGTAGAGCGGGAGAAAAAGAATAGAAACAACAATCACGATAGACAAAATAAAGACTTAATCACAACGGCAATTGAAGTTTCTCTAGATAGTGTCAAAGTTTCCCTTTAAACAAATGAAAATGTTTTCCATGTTAGCAAGTGTTTGCCAAGTCTCCTCTTGTGGCCTATGCCTTGTTTTCCAAAGCAGTAGCAATGACTAATGCTCAAAAGACAAATTTACATTCACAAATAGTAAAATGAAAGCAATAAGGCCATATCTTACCAAACACAAAGTTCAAACATATAACTACCTCCTTCTGGAATATAGACTCAAACCACAATATGACATATGACTGTTAGAAATCTTGTCTCTAGTTGGCAGAGGTATGCACCCTGTCCAAGTAGGGGGCACAATCATAGTCAGGGAAAGTCGCAACACAATCCTAAATGATCCTTTGTTCACCTCCTGGAAGCTTGGCACGGAGCAGGCAGACTTAACTTAGAAGGCAATATGTAAAGTATTTGTGCAATAACTCATACAACAACACAGTAAATGAAGCACAAAAAGATTCCACAACAGTTTAGAAAAATAGAGAATATTTATCTGAGTAAAACACATTATCAAAATCCATCAAGTAGAAGTCAAGTTATTGAATATTGGAGAAATAAAGGCAATAAAGCTCTTAGAAGCAGGCAGTGCTAAAAAGATTACTTCAGGCAGCGAGGGACTGGTGCAAATCCAAAGTTCTGGCCTACCACAGTGGAGCGCCGGCCAGTTATAGGGGTCCACTTGGGCCCACTGAACGCGGTACCTTGGATCCTGGAGCACAGTACGGCATTGGCTCCAAGAGGCTGTGTGGCAAGGCCTTGCGAGGCTTCGCTTCATCCAGCGTCGGTTCCAAGAGCTATCAGTTGTCTGGTGAATCTTTGTGGATCTTCACACTGCTTGGCAGTAAATTTTGTAAAAACTCAGATGGGAAACTGCAGGAAGTCTTTTGTGTCCCTGAGACTTCAGAAACAGGAGGCAAGCTAACAAGCCCTCTGAGATCACTTTGGAGGGAAAGCAGAGTCAGAGAGCAGCAGGCCACAGGGCTTGCAGGAAAAAAGTCCAGTTGAGTTCTTTAAGCAGCACCGCATTTTTTCTGACAGAGATTTGGTGTAGATCTAGAAGTGTCTGATTTGATGGGGTCATTAGTCCTTTGTATGGGGTCAGGCCACTACCCATTGAAGGGTAAGGGTGAGCCCCTTTCTCCCATCTGCCCAGGAAAACCCATTTGAATGTAGATAAATGCAGATGGGTGCTATATCACACCCAGCTCTTTCCTATGTCCGTTGCTGTCTAGAAGGAATGCATAAGGGGATCTGTCACCTAGCCCAGCTGTGGATTAGAGACTAATGTTATGTTGTTATGGTAATTTCTATAGTGCACGAATCACAGTGTGGCATCTCAGCGCTTTCCTAGCGAATTGAGGAGGACATCCAGTTAAATTAAAAGTCTGTTAAAAGAGGAATGTTTTCAATAGTTTTCTTATGGTAGTATAGGAAGTGCATTTCCGCAGGGGAACAGGGAGCTGATTCCAGTATCGGTATATGAGATATGAAAAGGTTCTCCCCCGTGTGGTTTAAACGGATACGGGGAACCTTTAGCAGAGCCATGGAGTTAGATCTTAGATTGCAGCCCGAAGTCAGCTTTATACTTTTCTTCTGCAAGTAAAGAGGGCCTATACCATTCACGGCCCTATAGGTGAGACAGCAGATCTTAAAGAAAGAGGGCTTCTTAATTGGCAGCCAATGGAGCTGCTTCAAGAGAGGAGCCGAAGAGGAGCCTGGGGGACAGTTTAAGATCATCCTTGCTGCAGAATTTTTAATTGCCTGTAGTTTAGCAAGCAGTGTCTCACCAATTTCCGCCAGCATAGCGTTCCCATAGTCCAAGCGGCTCATCACCATCGCTTGAACCAGGGTTCTGGGATAGTCAGTTGGCAAGTAGGGAAGAATTCTATGTAAAAGGCGAAGGCTGTAATAGCAAGAGCTAATAGTGGTTGCTACGTGATCCTTCATGGTTAGAGTTGGATCCAGTTTAATTCCAAGGTTTTTCACACCCTGGGCTGGCATAGGAGCAGTTCCTAGCTGTTCGGGCCACCATTCTTGTGACCAGATGGAAGACACTTTGCCCATAAGCATGATCTTGGTCTTACTAGGATTCAATTGGAGGCAGTTCTCTGTCATCCAATTAGAAATCACAAGCATGACTGCTGCAAATCTGTTTTTCTCGTCCTCCAAATCAGAGTCAATTGGAAAGATCAGCTGAGTGTCGTCAGCATAAGAGATCATTGCAAATCCAAATGGTTCGACAATATTTGCTAAAGGGCCCATGTAAATGTTAAATAATGTAGGGCTTAGACAAGAACCCTAAGGGACACCCTTGTCCAGACAAGACTTCTGTGAAAAGTATGGCTCTAGCATAATCCTTTGCCATCTATCGGACAGAAAATTACTAAGCCATTTCAAGGCTAAGCCTCGGATGCCACATAGATGTAATCTCTCTGCAAGCAAGGTATGAGAGATGGTGTCACCTGTGGGTCGCCTGTAGGTTTCTTCAGTATGGGGTGGACGTACACTTCTTTCCAGGCAATGGGAATGGTACAGGATTGAATAGTACTATTACATTTTTTTAGAATTTCTGGGGCACAAGTGGGAGCCAAGAGCGACATGATTTTCGGAGGACATAGGTCACCTGGCGAGCCCGATTTAGAAACTGATAGCAGTTTAGACACTTCCTCTAGTGTGACTATTTCAAAATGATCCAGCGTGTTAACTAACGCAGTATCAGATTAATTTCCTCTGGTTACAATTGCCAATTCTTGGGGTGCATTCGTGGGGAAGTTCTTGTAGACTGACATGATTTTTTCTTGAAAGTAACTGGCTAGTGCATCGCAATGTTCTTGTGATTCTTCTGGAATTTGTCTGCAGGCTTCAGGTGAGACAAACTTTTTAACTATATTAAAGAGGGCTTTAGCAGAATTACTAGCCTGATCGATTTGCCCTGTGATATAGATGCGTCTCTCAAGAGTTTTGTATTTTGACTTCTCGGTTTTTAATTCGGGTGTAAACCACGATGCAGAGTGCCGACACTGTGTAGCATTATATTGGCATACAGGGATCATGCAATCAAAGGCAGTTTCTAATTGTGAGTTGAAACGTTCCAACTTTCTGGGTGCATCCAGGTCATCGAACCCCGGCTCTTCTGCACAAAGATGGATGGCTTCACTAAATGATTCCAGAGAAAGTTTATTCCAAGGTCTTCGTACTGCCTTCTGCTTCCGTTCCCTAGTTTGGGTTGAAGTCAGGATTATCAGGGGTTGGTATGTGAACATGACCAGAAAATGGTCAGTCCGTGTTAAGGGGTGTGGAGGGTAGGTGTTAATGTGAGCCATATTAGAAAAAATTAAGTCCAGGGAGTGTCCTGCCAGGTGGCTGGGGCCCAACACCCTTTGGGAGAGCCCAATTAAGCTTAGACTAGTTATATGCTTATTGACTTCGGGATTATCAAAATCCTCGCCATGGAAATTGAAATCTCCCAGCAGGATAAATATGCGGGAGGCGAGGACCTGCATAGCAATTTGTTCGATAACATAGGTGGAAAAATTAGCTCTTGGACCTGGGGGGCGGTAGATAAGTGCACCATTCCAACTATCAGTAGGTGAAATGGTGATTTTAAAAATGCGTAATTCCAGTCTATCATTGCCCAATGTAGAAGTCCATTGCACCTTCAGATGGTGCTTAAAAGCAATAGCAATTCTGCCTCCGGCCTTTCCTCCCCTATCTAAATGTATGAATTTTTATCCCTACGGAATAGCCGGATTGATAGAAGGGTGATTTGTAGGAGTGAGCCATGTTTCTGTAATAAAACAGATTTCCTGCAAGTGGTAGGAAATCAAGTCCCATTCTTCCGTGGGCTGTTTGGCTAAGGATTGAATATTGCATAGGATATACTTACGGCTCTTGGGATCCTCATTTGGTGCCTTTTGAAGATCAGAGAATGAGGGTGTTTTCAGATAGCTCTGGAAGAGGCAGGCTCTACAAGCCACCGGACCTCCCAAGACCGAAGGAAATTTGATTGAACAGTGTATATTAGGAGCACGGTTTATTAAACCTGTCATTTTGATGTTACGCAGGACTTTGCTGAAGTACCTTATAGGGCCCGTTGTCAGAACAGTGGTCCCATTTTGGGCAGCATTTCCTGCCTCTGGGCTCGTTTGGACGCAGACGGGCTTGCCTTCAGTGCGCCGGCGGCGTGCCTGTTCGCGCATCCGCTGCACGTACGTGTTAGAGTGGTCATTTATATTGTAAGGCAGAAACAACTGGCCCGCACACTCAATTCTCCCCCAAGATGGCGGCCTTGTCACTGACCGAGTCCCACCACCTATCAGCACCTAATTGGCTGAGACGATGAGGGTGATGCGTGGAGCTGTAAGAAAGCGCTAGGATCATGGTGCAGGTAGGTGCTGGCAGCAAACAGTAACACAAAGTCACCATGCAAGAGAGCGATAAAAACAGTTAAAAGATTCCTGGCTTTCCGCCTCAGGAATCGCTAGAATGCGCATGTGCGCTGGGAAGCCCCTTTTATGCACAAAGAAAAACAACTGGCCCACACACTTAATTCCCCCCTAAGAAGGCGGCCTTGTCACTGACCGAGTCCCTCCACCGATCAGCACCTAATCGGCTGAGACGGTAATGGTGATGCGTGGAGATGTAAGAAAGCACTAGGATCGTGGGGCATGTAGGTGCTGGCAGCAAAGAGTAACACACAGTCACCATGCAAGAGAGCGATAAAAACAGTTAAAAGATTCCCGGCTTTCCGCCTCAGGAATCGCTAGAATGGCGCGGGTGCGCTGGGGAGCCCCTTTTATGCACAAAGCAAAATAACTGTCCCGCACACTCAATTCAGGCACTAAGGCACACAGAGCAGTACAAGCAGAGAAACGTCCACTTTCTAAAAGTGGAATTTCTAAAATAGTAATGTTCAATCTGACCTTAGCAATAAAAAATATTTGTCATTACATTCCACAAATAAGACACATGAAAAAGCCACTCCTTTCTGATTAGGAATTACAGCTTAACGGTATTTTAAGGAATTCCCGATTCTACCTTATGAGAGGAGTAGACCTCACAGCAGTGGGAAAGAATTATCAGTTGAAATGTAAAACACAGAAGTTCATGTCCTGTCTATACTTACATATTGCCCAGCCCTTTGGGTTACCAAGGGTCTTCATAAAGGGTGACTAATATGTATTAAAAGGGGATTTTAAGGCGTTGCAGGTAGTTTTAAATCGATACAAAAGGGGATGATGGACGGAGCGTTTGAGCAAATCAAACACTCACCCCCAGTCAATAGATCTGGGTTTAATCCATCACCATTCTTTAGCTCACTCAGCCACCCCAGTTGAGACATGGCCTTATGCAAATTAGTCTGACCCTGTGCCTCATGGGAACACAAAAATATTTACAAAAAGGGGTGGTGAGGGACAGAGTCTCTGAATTAAGCAGAAAGCTCTCACCCAGTCAAAAGATCAGGGCTAGATCCAACACCGTTTTTTAGCTCACTGCACCATCCCAGTTTCAGAACCTGGCTGTATGCAAATTAGTCTGTTCCTGTCCCAGTGCATGATGGGAACAGGACAAACCAAACTACAGAAGCCAATTCTTACACTGGGAAGGAAACAAGCTCCCGGGGACCGGTTTCTGGCATTACAGCCGTCTTCGGCCCGGTTTGCTTGAATCCTGATGGTGCAATGAGCAAGGGTCTCACATCTGAGAATACCCTTCCACGCTTAGGGTGGACAAAAATATTTACAAAAAGGGGTGGTGAGGGACAGAGTCTCTGAATTAAGCAGAAAGCTCTCACCCAGTCAAAAGATCAGGGCTAGATCCAACACCGTTTTTTAGCTCACTGCACCATCCCAGTTTCAGAACCTGGCTGTATGCAAATTAATCTGTTCCTGTCCCAGTGCATGATGGGAACAGGACAAATCAAACTACAGAAGCCAATTCTTACACTGGGAAGGAAACAAGCTCCCGGGGACCGGTTTCTGGCATTACAGCCGTCTTCGGCCCGGTTTGCTTGAATCCTGATGGTGCAATGAGCAAGGGTCTCACATCTGAGAATACCCTTCCACGCTTAGGGTGGACAAAAATATTTACAAAAAGGGGTGGTGAGGGACAGAGTTTCTGAATTAAGCAGAAAGCTCTCACCCAGTCAAAAGATCAGGGCTAGATCCAACACCGTTTTTTAGCTCACTGCACCATCCCAGTTTCAGAACCTGGCTGTATGCAAATTAGTCTGTTCCTGTCCCAGTGCATGATGGGAACAGGACAAACCAAACTACAGAAGCCAATTCTTACACTGGGAAGGAAACAAGCTCCCGGGGACCGGTTTCTGGCATTACAGCCGTCTTCGGCCCGGTTTGCTTGAATCCTGATGGTGCAATGAGCAAGGGTCTCACATCTGAGAATACCCTTCCACGCTTAGGGTGGACAAAAATATTTACAAAAAGGGGTGGTGAGGGACAGAGTCTCTGAATTAAGCAGAAAGCTCTCACCCAGTCAAAAGATCAGGGCTAGATCCAACACCGTTTTTTAGCTCACTGCACCATCCCAGTTTCAGAACCTGGCTGTATGCAAATTAGTCTGTTCCTGTCCCAGTGCATGATGGGAACAGGACAAACCAAACTACAGAAGCCAATTCTTACACTGGGAAGGAAACAAGCTCCCGGGGACCGGTTTCTGGCATTACAGCCGTCTTCGGCCCGGTTTGCTTGAATCTTGATGGTGCAATGAGCAAGGGTCTCACATCTGAGAATACCCTTCCACGCTTAGGGTGGACAAAAATATTTACAAAAAGGGGTGGTGAGGGACAGAGTCTCTGAATTAAGCAGAAAGCTCTCACCCAGTCAAAAGATCAGGGCTAGATCCAACACCGTTTTTTAGCTCACTGCACCATCCCAGTTTCAGAACCTGGCTGTATGCAAATTAGTCTGTTCCTGTCCCAGTGCATGATGGGAACAGGACAAACCAAACTACAGAAGCCAATTCTTACACTGGGAAGGAAACAAGCTCCCGGGGACCGGTTTCTGGCATTACAGCCGTCTTCGACCCGGTTTGCTTGAATCCTGATGGTGCAATGAGCAAGGGTCTCACATCTGAGAATACCCTTCCACGCTTAGGGTGGACAAAAATATTTACAAAAAGGGGTGGTGAGGGACAGAGTCTCTGAATTAAGCAGAAAGCTCTCACCCAGTCAAAAGATCAGGGCTAGATCCAACACCGTTTTTTAGCTCACTGCACCATCCCAGTTTCAGAACCTGGCTGTATGCAAATTAGTCTGTTCCTGTCCCAGTGCATGATGGGAACAGGACAAACCAAACTACAGAAGCCAATTCTTACACTGGGAAGGAAACAAGCTCCCAGGGACCGGTTTCTGGCATTACAGACGTCTTCGGCCCGGTTTGCTTGAATCCTGATGGTGCAATGAGCAAGGGTCTCACATCTGAGAATACCCTTCCACGCTTAGGGTGGACAAAAATATTTACAAAAAGGGGTGGTGAGGGACAGAGTCTCTGAATTAAGCAGAAAGCTCTCACCCAGTCAAAAGATCAGGGCTAGATCCAACACCGTTTTTTAGCTCACTGCACCATCCCAGTTTCAGAACCTGGCTGTATGCAAATTAGTCTGTTCCTGTCCCAGTGCATGATGGGAACAGGACAAACCAAACTACAGAAGCCAATTCTTACACTGGGAAGGAAACAAGCTCCCGGGGACCGGTTTCTGGCATTACAGCCGTCTTCGGCCCGGTTTGCTTGAATCCTGATGGTGCAATGAGCAAGGGTCTCACATCTGAGAATACCCTTCCACGCTTAGGGTGGACAAAAATATTTACAAAAAGGGGTGGTGAGGGACAGAGTTTCTGAATTAAGCAGAAAGCTCTCACCCAGTCAAAAGATCAGGGCTAGATCCAACACCGTTTTTTAGCTCACTGCACCATCCCAGTTTCAGAACCTGGCTGTATGCAAATTAGTCTGTTCCTGTCCCAGTGCATGATGGGAACAGGACAAACCAAACTACAGAAGCCAATTCTTACACTGGGAAGGAAACAAGCTCCCGGGGACCGGTTTCTGGCATTACAGCCGTCTTCGGCCCGGTTTGCTTGAATCCTGATGGTGCAATGAGCAAGGGTCTCACATCTGAGAATACCCTTCCACGCTTAGGGTGGACAAAAATATTTACAAAAAGGGGTGGTGAGGGACAGAGTCTCTGAATTAAGCAGAAAGCTCTCACCCAGTCAAAAGATCAGGGCTAGATCCAACACCGTTTTTTAGCTCACTGCACCATCCCAGTTTCAGAACCTGGCTGTATGCAAATTAGTCTGTTCCTGTCCCAGTGCATGATGGGAACAGGACAAACCAAACTACAGAAGCCAATTCTTACACTGGGAAGGAAACAAGCTCCCGGGGACCGGTTTCTGGCATTACAGCCGTCTTCGGCCCGGTTTGCTTGAATCTTGATGGTGCAATGAGCAAGGGTCTCACATCTGAGAATACCCTTCCACGCTTAGGGTGGACAAAAATATTTACAAAAAGGGGTGGTGAGGGACAGAGTCTCTGAATTAAGCAGAAAGCTCTCACCCAGTCAAAAGATCAGGGCTAGATCCAACACCGTTTTTTAGCTCACTGCACCATCCCAGTTTCAGAACCTGGCTGTATGCAAATTAGTCTGTTCCTGTCCCAGTGCATGATGGGAACAGGACAAACCAAACTACAGAAGCCAATTCTTACACTGGGAAGGAAACAAGCTCCCGGGGACCGGTTTCTGGCATTACAGCCGTCTTCGACCCGGTTTGCTTGAATCCTGATGGTGCAATGAGCAAGGGTCTCACATCTGAGAATACCCTTCCACGCTTAGGGTGGACAAAAATATTTACAAAAAGGGGTGGTGAGGGACAGAGTCTCTGAATTAAGCAGAAAGCTCTCACCCAGTCAAAAGATCAGGGCTAGATCCAACACCGTTTTTTAGCTCACTGCACCATCCCAGTTTCAGAACCTGGCTGTATGCAAATTAGTCTGTTCCTGTCCCAGTGCATGATGGGAACAGGACAAACCAAACTACAGAAGCCAATTCTTACACTGGGAAGGAAACAAGCTCCCAGGGACCGGTTTCTGGCATTACAGACGTCTTCGGCCCGGTTTGCTTGAATCCTGATGGTGCAATGAGCAAGGGTCTCACATCTGAGAATACCCTTCCACGCTTAGGGTGGACAAAAATATTTACAAAAAGGGGTGGTGAGGGACAGAGTCTCTGAATTAAGCAGAAAGCTCTCACCCAGTCAAAAGATCAGGGCTAGATCCAACACCGTTTTTTAGCTCACTGCACCATCCCAGTTTCAGAACCTGGCTGTATGCAAATTAGTCTGTTCCTGTCCCAGTGCATGATGGGAACAGGACAAACCAAACTACAGAAGCCAATTCTTACACTGGGAAGGAAACAAGCTCCCGGGGACCGGTTTCTGGCATTACAGCCGTCTTCGGCCCGGTTTGCTTGAATCCTGATGGTGCAATGAGCAAGGGTCTCACATCTGAGAATACCCTTCCACGCTTAGGGTGGACAAAAATATTTACAAAAAGGGGTGGTGAGGGACAGCCTGTACTGCCAAGCCATGCCTTCCCTGGACCGGAAACAAGCATCCTGGGACCGGTTTCGGATTCATAATCCTCATCAGCGAGGCTAACATGAATCCAGTGGCCAAGTGAGCAAGGGACTCACGTCTGAGCATACCCTGCCAACTTAGGGCGAACAAAGCGATACAAAAGGGGATGATGGACGGAGCGTTTGAGCAAATCAAACACTCACCCCCAGTCAATAGATCTGGGTTTAATCAATCACCATTCTTTAGCTCACTCAGCCACCCCAGTTCAGACATGGCCATATGCAAATCAGTCTGACTCTGTGCCTCATGCGAACAGTCCAGCCCGAACTGCCAAGCCATGTCTTCCCTGGACCGGAAACAAGCATCCTGGGACCAGTTTCGGATTCATAATCCTCATCAGCCAGGCTATCTTGAATCCAGTGGACAAGTGAGCAAGGAACTCACGTCTGAGCATACCCTGCCAACTTAGGGCGAACAAAGCGATACAAAAGGGGATGATGGGCGGAGCGTTTGAGCAAATCAAACACTCACCCCCAGTCAATAGATCTGGGTTTAATCCATCACCATTCTTTAGCTCACTCAGCCACCCCAGTTCAGACATGGCCATATGCAAATCAGTCTGACCCTGTGCCTCATGGGAACAGTCCAGCCCGAACTGCCAAGCCATGTCTTCCCTGGACCCGAAACAAGCATCCTGGGACCGGTTTCAGATTCATAATCCTCATCAGCCAGGCTATCTTGAATCCAGTGTCCTATAGATTATATCTATGTCCTAGAACTACGAAATGGTAAAAAAGTTCCGGACAATTAAGTGCATGGATAGCGACAATAATGCTTTATATTGCGAATATTTAAGGGGAGCAACAAGGCCATGCGAGAGAGTGATCCCCCAAAATGTGGAATATCCCAAGCGCCTTACTACAAAATTGATGGAAGAATATATGAAAAAATTGGTAAGCTTTCAACAAAACTTAACTGAGGATAGAGTCGAAGGGCAGCAGGTAGAATGGTATGTGGATAAAATAGCACAGGCTGTGCGATGCCTTAGAGTGCATTTAAACGACAAGAAACAGGGTATTGTAAAAATACAACATAGCCAAGGAAGGCAAGCAAAGTGGTTTAACCTTGCCTGTAGGAATAAAAAAAAAGGCCATTCGGAAAATAGAGCAAAGGGCAGCAGGTAGAATGGTATGTGGATAAAATAGCACAGGCTGTGCGATGCCCTAGAGTGCATTTAAACGACAAGAAACAGGGTATTGTAAAAATACAACATAGCCAAGGAAGGCAAGCAAAGTGGTTTAACCTTGCCTGTAGGAATAAAAAAAAAGGCCATTCGGAAAATAGAGCGGCGTCAGAGAAAATGTTATGAAGTTGGGAATTTAGAGATCTTGCTCAACTTGAAGAAAGAATACAAATCCTTAGTAAAAAAGCAGAAACTGATTTTTAGGAACAAATGTTGGGAAAACCTACTAGAAACTATAGAAAATAAAAATATAAAAGGTTTCTGGCGGTTGATACAGGACGCCGCAGGAAGGACCCTGGGTAATATGAGCTGCATGGTGGAAGAGGCAGCATGGGTAAATTACTTAGGAAACCTATACAAAGCAAACAGGAATTTGGAAATAATTGAGGAAAATCCTATTTGGACAGTATCCATTGATGAGCTAAAACCAGCCTTTAATATAGAGAAAGTAAAAGAAACAATCAAGAAGCTGAATTTATCTCGTACAGCTGGACCTGATAATCTTCCAGCTGTAATAATTAAAACTCAAATAGATTGGTGGGCAGGATTCCTATCCCATTGGTTTATGGCCATTTTAGACTCTGGTTGTATTCCTAAAACCTGGAGAGGGTCACTAATTAGACCACTACATAAAAAGGGTGATAGGAAGGACCCAATGAATTACAGGTTAATTAACCTATTGGACTTTGGAGAAAAGGTAGTCTCAAATATAATCCTTGGTAGATTAAAGGTGTGGGTGGAGCGGCAGTCGATAGTCCCAATAGAACAGGGAGACTTAAAGGAAGGTCACTCTACTATTGACCACTGCTTTTCCTTGTGGGTTGTGGCACTCAAGTCCATGGAGCTGCAGGGCAAGTTGTATTGCTGCTTCGTGGACTTTAGCGCAGCGTTTGACTTGGTGGATAAGGATTGTTTGTGGGAGACCATGAGAAACTATGAGGTCCCACCCGGTCTCTTGAAGGTGGTTCAGGAGCTACACAGACATAATTGGGCACAAGTAATTAAAGATACATCCGGCGGCCTAACACCAGAAATAGCAATAAATAATGGTCTCAGGCAAGGTTGTGTTTTGGCCCCGCTCCTGTTTGCCATATTCCTAGCAGACCTGCCAAGTACCCTGAGCTCTGATAGAGGCGCTAGCCTGAAAATAAATGGAAGGCATCTGTCATGTTTACTGTATGCCGACGATTTAGTAATATTGGACAAAACTGAGTTGGGTCTACAAAGAAAGCAAAACATTTTTTGTGCATACCGTACGGCCAAAAGATTAACAGTAGACATGGACAAAACAAAAATGTTGTGCTTCGGGAAGAGGAATACGAAGTGCAATTGGTACCTGGGCCAAGTTAAACTAGATATTGTAAATGAATATAAATACCTTGGAATATGGTTTATAAATTCTATGAAGTGGGGTGTGCACCGTAAGGCACAGAAAATAAAAGCTCAGCTGGCAGTATGCGGGCTGAAAAAATTCAATCATAGTTATGGTGATCTGTCCCATAAACCTTTACTGACGGCCTATATAGCAATGATTCCCCCGCAATTCCAATATGGTTCAGAAATCTTCTGTATCGATGGTAAAAAGCTCTTGGGATAAAGAGGAAGGGAAATGCCTAAAATCTTTATTGTTCCTGCCAAGCTCGGTAATGATCCAAGCTATCAGACTGGAATCAGGGCTGATAGCATGAAATATACAGGTGCAACAAATTCCTCTTAGATTTTGTAATCGCTTGGGTCATGAGGAGGTCACAAAGGTATCTCAATGGTGCATGAAAGAGATCCAAGTAAGTGAGCTAAAATGGGCTAAAGCCACAAGAAGCAAACTTCAGACCATCAGTGACCACCTGAAGGTGAAAATTGACCCGAAAACACTACAAATTATTGTAATAAAGAGCGTACTCAAAAGGCAGGGAAAAGAACTGTCAAGAGCAATAGACAAAGAGTATTTGAGTAAGAAATATTCTGTAAAATGTATGAGCAAAAGCTGGGAGAAAGATATAAGTTATCTCTACCTTGATATATTACCGAATCGATGGTTAAGAATGGAAGTTTTAAGGATAAGAATTGGAATAAATTCGGCTGTAATAAATAGTGCAATAAAATCAGGCTTAATGCAACCCGATGGCAAATGCATGTGTGAGTTGGGATGAAATGTAACATTTTACACATTTTATTGGATTGACGAACATTTTTAAAGTTACATAACTTATTTCTTCGCCCAATTTTTTTAAAGTATGAGGTGAAGGTGCGCTTGCAAGCATGGGAACTTCTTGCTGATATGGAAAACTTAGATATAGCGATAGCCATTGGAAAATATATGCAGGGTGTATATAAGTTCCCTAACTAATTGGAGGCTTAAGTGCAAAAAAGAGTATCGCTATTTAAAATGAAATATTACTGTTTTAAAATTTTAGGAAGGAAGTTTTAAGGATTACATGATGTTTACATGGTTGTGAATAAGATCTCTTAATGTGCAGACTCTTTTAAAAGTTATTGTATGAGCTGTTGTTTAAAGACTAAATGGTCGAAATAAACTTTATGTTTGAACTTGAACTTGAACTCTAGAATTTCTACGGCTTGTATAGTTTATTTGGTTTGTACAGAAAGAATAAAGTTTTCCTAACTATAACAAAGGGTTAACCTTTGTGTTTTTTTAATTAAAAATATATTATGTATATATGAGATAATGTATTTTTTAAAACATTTTTCATATGGATCTAGACAATAAATGTTAGTTGAAAGCCTTCAGTGTTTCACTAGCAACCTAACTGCTTGTACTGCTCTTTTTTTCCCAGACATTGTGCTCATTGCTGGACTGTCTCTTGACAGAAGAGAATACACCCCCTGACTCTCCCCGTGAATTATATGAAATATACTTTGTCTTTGCAAGTGTGTGGTCCTTTGGTGGAGCACTTTTTCAAGACCAGGTAAGTTAAACATTTCAGGGTAGGATTATAGTATTTGTTGACTTGGCATATTGGTATTTCTGGCTGCAGCCATAGGATAGGAGCTTATCACCCTATGTATAGCGGCCATTAGCTCAGCTAGGCAGATAGCCACCACAGGTAAAACTTACCCCCGATTCCACAGGGAGAAGGCAATTACCAGTGGGGCATCGACTACCTTTCTAGGCACCAGCACTATGATCAAACCACTCAACTGTTGTGAGCATCGCTTTTTGGGGGGAACCCATAAAGATCATCTTAGCTTCAAGATTTATTATAGATATCATATGCTCTTCATAGAAAAGGAGAACTGGCAGATGTTTCTCATTCCTCTCTCTAATGAGTTATCTTTCCTCTAGGAAGGGTGTCCTGGTAGTCAGACTGCCCTGTTGGAGTATGTGTTATCGTCAGGTGTTCTTCATAAAATGGAGCACCACCCTGCTTCCACAAAATAGTATCATATAATCAAGGGAGAAGGATCACTTGTCCTGCTTAACCAGGGTATGCAGGTTTCGTTCTAGCTAGTCCCAATAAAAAATCCTCATGCACTTGTAGAGTTGGTAACTTAAGCAGTATATCTTGATTCTCTGCTGTTCTTGACACGTGTCTGCATAATCATAGGGTTTAGTTGTTATGCATCCTCCACCCGGAGGTTTTGCCCTTGGTTAAAAACAGTAGTGATCAGTGACGTGACAGTGACAGTGTGAAGTGAAAGGGTTAAAAATCTCTTCCTGCCAGAGTAGTATTTTTATTAGTTCCGGATATGAGAAAATAAAATAAAGTCGTGTGAATGAGAGAGATTAGGACTCTCACACACTTAGTTTAGTGTATATTGTAGGTCTCACTGTCACTGTCACTGTCACGTCACCTGCATACCCTGGTTAAGCAGGACAAGTGATCCGTCTCCCTTGATTATATGATATTAAAACTAAGGAAACTGAACGGATCACGTTTTCCTTCTCCCCCTACTCTGACTTTTTTGATTGTCCACAAAATAGTAGACACACATAACTGGTGCATGTATGGAATGGTTAATTAGTATGTAAAAATCATCTATAGAACACATGCATCAGAATTATGGCAATTATCACTAAAATCTCGGCATTCATAACCTAGAGAAAGATCTAACCCAAGATGGCCCAAACATTTTCATCACACATTTCTATAAATCTAAAATCCTTATCTAGTCAAAAGTATCTTCAACCATATAATTACTCTGCTATATCACGCGATTAAGTTGCAGCATGGCACGTCCTGTTAGTTTCCCTACATATCTTACATTGCTCTTAAGACCCCAGTCAGAATATACAGCATGTCCCCCTGAGCATCCAGTCCATGTGTGTAACCCCTCTTTTTCTGGATTCTTTTAATACAGTAGCTTCTAATGATTTCCTATAGATAGGCGAGTGGGCTGTCCTGCTCAGCACATTTGTTATTACTACAGTACACAAATAATGCTCTTTTACAGAAGTACATGGAAGGCAGGTAAGTCACAAATGTGCTTCCTTCCAAACTAATTCTGTACAAGGCGAAGTGACTTTTTGCATGTATCGCATTACATTTTAGGTGATGCATCACTCACAGCCCTGACAGGCAGAAAATGCCTTCTCTGTCTTGTTTTCATGAACACAGTAAAAATTGAGTTTCAAAAATAAAAAAATGACAATCATGCATGCATTGGTTATCATTGCCATTCAAACTGTTTGTTTGCCAGGGCTTATGACTAAAATAGACATTCTCTAATAATGCATGTAATCAATCAATCAATCAGGATTTTGTGAAGGATGGCTAATCACCCAATAGGGTATCCAGGCGCTTGCAGGTCTCGGGGGCTTATTTGAACAGCTAAGTGTTGAGGGCCATTCGGAATTCCAGAAGTGAGATAATGGTCCGGAGGTGCGTGGGGAGGCTGTCCCAGGTCTTTGCTGCAATGTGGGAGAAGTAACATCCTCCACTTCTGCTTTAGTAAATGTGGGGAGTATGGAAAAATGAAAAGGAGGCAGAGTATAGCCTTCTCGACGGTTGGTGGAAGTCTGGGAGGCTGTAGGCTGGTCCTTGTTTGTGTAGAATCTTGTATGCATGGGTCAGCAGCTTGAATTGACATCTCGTCTGTATGAGGAGCCATTGAAGTTTCCTGAGGTGTGGTGTGACGTGGGTTAATCAACGAAGGCCAAGGGTGAGTGCGGCTGCGGCATTCTGTATGGTCTGAAGTCTCTGTAGGAGGTGTGGGGAGATTCCTACGCATTGGCCATTGCAGTAGTCCAGTTGGCTGGTGACGATGGCTTGTGTCTTGGTGCATCTCGTATGTAGGGAAAGCCACTTGAAGACCTTACATAGAATGCACAGAGTGAGGAAGCAGGCGCAGGAGACTGTATTGATCTGTGATTTCATGGTGATTAGTGTGCCCATGTTGGCATACAATCGAGCTTAGCCTACATGTAACATTTGTGTCATCTAGAAAGCCCTGCCATACATGACACTACTCTAACGACAATGTGCAGGACCAAAACTCTAATCTTTCTGACAGTTATCCTAGTGTTAATCTTGTGTAATCACATAATACCATATACCCATTCACTACCTGATCCCTTGATCCCTTATCTTCAACAAGACAGGCATGGAATGTATGAAAGGTCCTGTGGAACATTACTGTCAACAGGAGGGCACAGATACAGTCGATAGCAGTTCACCTAACTAAGCACTCAATACTAACCAGATACATCTGCAAAGATTGGCGAAATCTGCTACACATTGCTGGTCACCAGAAGATCTTAACACATTCCACCATGCAGGTTCCTAATAGCCACATACCCTGAACACCCACATTCTAATATGACAAAAGGATGTTTATAACACAGTTCATCTTGGCTCATCTCCTCAGTTGATATATCAGAATAGCAATCATTTAAAAGAAAACTGTCCTGTAGCATATTCAGGCAGATGATTGAATCCCACTAACTCCTTCTCCGCGCCTGTTACCTTCTCCAAATCCATAAAATCACTAAGTGAATGACCACTGCCACAATGAGCAGAGAACATAAAAAAAATTACCAATGCAATAAAGAGTCCTGGAGAACTGGCCAATGCTACTAGCATACCACAAGCTAAAAAATGAACTTTAATCTTCAACGTTTTCTCATCCATCACTCTGCCAAGCACCACGTCCTATAACATGATAACTGTATCTCAGTGGTCATCACACACATGGAAAAGCATCCCAGATAGGCTCAAACCAAGCACAACACACTTCCAACTACATACCTACTTGGTGTAGCCTAATATCCATGTGCATAAGCACTTACTTCAGCAACCCACTTTGGGATAATAAGCGTAATATAAATGCTTCAATACATTACCTTCCATTCTCTGCATACCTCCTCTCTCTACTACTTTAAGTTGCATAATTGTCTGATTTATTCTGTATTATTGTATTTTAGTAAGTTGCCCACACCTCATTTTATAGATCACAACTTCTTCTTTGAAACCTTATCCCTGCAACCTCTAGCCTACCTTTTCACTACACCAGGCACATTCATTAATACAAATACCTCCCACTAAGGATCACACCTAACCCCTTTTAATTTAGTCTACCACAAACTGGAGAAAATGCATCGATTTGATTTCTTAAAAGCACATGACTAATACCAGTAACCACAAATAACCAGTAACTACTAATTAACCATTATCCTTGGTTTCTAGAGTAGCATGCCTATCATCACAAACAGTTTCAATTTCACGTATAGGTTAGTAAGTACTATATGAATGCAATTACACTACAAAGCATGGTCTCTTCAATTTTACGGGACTGATATGTCTCAGGCTAATGCATGAACACACGTATGGCAACCGAGTGTAGTAGAATTGTAAGTTTCATGTCACGCTGTTTATGTGTGTTATGTTTCTTATGGTTTACCTTTTTTATCCAGTGAAGTAACACATGTTTTTGCCATATTATATCATTTTTATTTCACTTCTATAGTTTTTGTTTAGTTAATTAGTTCTGTGTTAAGTTTCAGTTAATGCGAGCACAATTGCAGGCTTAGTTCTAGCATCATATTGGTAACCTTCTATGTGACATGCATTTATTACCATTTACTCCCTTGCAACTTTTATTGTAATACAACACAATCGAGGGAGAGTGAACCATTGTGTATATATTAAAAAAGACAAATCATAGAAATAGCAACAAAAATAAGCTAAAGTAAAATGATGGGCAGAGTAATGCTTAAGGTAATTGTGTAACACTGTCACAATGAAGATGGCACTCTGGTTTGGAAACTGTGCCAGCTGCTTAAATGATCATCAGCTATTTTGATAGATTTTGGTCACAGGACATGATAGAATTGCTGGACAACCAGTCATCTTTAGGAAACAAATATGTAGCACTACCAGATTTCCATTCTATACTTCGACAAAACACAGAGGTTATGGTGTTCTGAAAGAAATTCACACAATGACATCTACATTGGCTGAATGTTATTCAGTTACATAAAGAGGACTCAGAATTATAAAACCTACTGATGGTCGATGTATTTAAATAGGTTTAAAAGAGAATTCCATTTGGAATCTCACAGTTAATGCATTTTGGGCCAGATGCACAAACCTGTTTGGTGGTCCCAAACACAGAGGTCCCGATTCACAGAACTAACAAGACAAAATCCTAAACTTACTACTTTTGGTATTCACAGAAGTTAGGATTTTGTCTTAAGTTTGTCTTAAAACAAACTTAAGACAGACTTAAGACAAACGTAAGACAAAATCCTAACTTAAGTCTGTCTTAAGTCTGTCTTAAGACAAAATTAAGACAAAATCCTAACTTCTGTGAATACCAAAAGTAGTAAGTTTAGGATTTTGTCTTAAGTTAGTTCTGTGAATCGGGCCCTCCTTTTTGGAGTTTGCAACCCCATTAAAAGTTGTGACCATGTATGAATCCTGTTTTAGGAGTTGATAAAATTTTACCAACTCCTAAAATGGAATTGCGACTGGATATTGATTTTGTATTCAGAAGGGGAGTGTTGTGGATGACTCAGCCGAATATCGAATCAATACCAGATTTATAATTTGTTGCAAACTGCAAATGCGGTTGCAAACGTTTTGAAATTTACAGACTTACATGTTGGGATGGAAACTTATTGAAAAAAGGAATAGGTCCCCTTTGGATTATTTCCCCTTTGTGATCTGTGGAAAAAGTTTCAGTGGGAGTAGACAGTGGTCCAGAAGATTGCTGCCAACTCTCACGGAAACTTTAAAATATATATATTTTTTAAAGCAGGCACGTTTTCCTTAATAAAAAAAATCTTTCTTAAAAAACATTCACAGACATTGTAGTCTGCTAACCCTTGCAGGCCATCAACACTGTGATTGCCAGTATTTGGAGTAAGTCGCAATTTTCTACCTGCCTTATGAATATAAATGAGTGAGGTTGGACAGTGACCCACTCTGATTCAGAATTTTGTGAACTGCCCTATTAATATAGAGGTTGGTTTACAAAATTCAATACTAGTCGCAAAAATAAAAAACTGATTGCAAATTGCGACCAATCTCTGCGACTAGTATATTGATACATCTGGCCCTCAATACAGACCTGGGACAAAGGGGTTGGCTGCCTTAGTGTTCACATTTTTTTAGAGGGGCCCTGCCTCATCTTGCCTTCTTTGCAGGAAAGGGCTCTTCAGAACCTGTAGAATTTACAAAATATCATGGAGTTTCTCACTTTCCAACCATTATTTATGTTTTTGCGTTGCTGCGGTTGCCCAGGAAAACAGGCCATATCACTAAAGTACTGTGGGGACAGGTGGTGTGGTACTACCACTCAGGCCTAATTTGCCATCAGTTTCCACCGTTCACGCCTAGTGGCAAACTTTAATTCGGAGCTGAGCATCTTTATGGAGTGGTCAGATGTGCGGGCCTCATTTATGAAAAGTGACGCATCGCTGAGTGAAAACAGCGATGCGTCACTTTTCATTGCGCACTCCTTGCGACACCAATGATGCGTCATATTTACAGTATGACGCATCATTGCACAAGGAGTTACAGATACGTCAGTATTTCTGACGTATCTGTATGTCGCAAAAGTGACGCATTGCTGGAGTGTGTCACAAAAGTGACGCAAATCCAGCAATGCATCCAGCCCCATGTGAAAGGGCCTGCATCAGTCTTACGCCTGCTGTGAGGCAGGCGTAAGATATTGACGTATTTGCATCCTAGAAGTGGCGTAGTGAAATCTTATAGATTTCACTGCGTCACTTCTACGACCCTTTTTGCGTCAATACGCCCCCCTTGCATACATTATACCTGGCGCAGGTATAATGTGGCGCAGGGGTTTACAAAGTGACGCATCTACCTAGATGTGTCACTTTGCAAATATGGCGCAACAAGGCGCCTTTTTTTACGCCACTGGTGCGTCACAAAAAGTGACGCACCTGCGGCGTAAAAGTGACGCACAACCTCATAAATGAGGCCCTGCGTCTCTAAAGTCACATACAGCAGTATTTATAATTGCAAATTGTCTTCCTTTCTGCTGACAGGACATTTAGGTACTTTCATTTGCATAAAAGAAGTTAATATTGTATCCGCTCACATTGATTTCAAGATTTAAATAGCTGATCTATAACTCTAGTGCACAATATTAGCCTGCTCTACCTGACATACTGTTTGGATCATTACTGTTCTCCCATGTGGGATTGCACTATGGGTGAGCAATCCCCCGCCCCTTCCCTCACCCCTGGACATGTCCTTTCCCCCTCTATACAGAGTCACAAGCACAATTCTTCCTATCCATGTGCCACGCTCGTCCCTCTGATCCCTTCATCTTCGAACTAAGGGGCACATTATCAAGAACAGCCTTAAAATGATTGCTGCTTTTGCGGCAGGAAACTGCTGCTAAAGCGGCTATAATGGACTTGATAATATGCCCTTATGAATTCCCATAGAAGCCCAGGTTCACACCAGAACCTGGGCTGCTATGGGAATTTCACAAGGGCATATGCCCCGAGTATTCACAAATCTCTTGTTCAATATTTTCAGGTGCTTGGCCGATTAGAGAGATGAGGTAGGTAATTGTTTTGATAAATGTAGTAGAATGAAATGGAGATGGATCAAGCCCTGGTCTCTTGACTGGGTAGGAGTATTCTGCATCATTCAGAAACTCTGTCCATCACCTTTTCCAAAATTGATTTTATCCACACTAAGTGTGGGAGGGTATACTCAGACGTGAGTCCCTTGCTCATTGCACCATCAGGATTCAAGCAAGCCGGGCCGACGACGGCTGAAATGCCAGAAACCGGTCCCCGGAAGCTTGTCTCCTTCCCAGTATAAGAATTGGCTTGGTAGTTTGGTTTGCCCTGTTCCCATCATGCACTGGGACAGGAACAGACTAATTTGCATATAGCCAGGTTCTGAGCTGGGATGGTGCAGTGAGCTAAAAAACGGTGATGGATCAAGCCCTGATCTCTTGACTGGGTAGGAGTATTCTGCATCATTCAGAAACTCTGTCCATCACCTTTTCCAAAATTGATTTTATCCACACTAAGTGTGGGAGGGTATACTCAGACGTGAGTCCCTTGCTCATTGCACCATCAGGATTCAAGCAAGCCGGGCCGACGACGGCTGAAATGCCAGAAACCGGTCCCCGGAAGCTTGTCTCCTTCCCAGTATAAGAATTTGCTTGGTAGTTTGGTTTGCCCTGTTCTCATCATGCACTGGGACAGGAACAGACTAATTTGCATATAGCCAGGTTCTGAGCTGGGATGGTGCAGTGAGCTAAAAAACGGTGATGGATCAAGCCCTGATCTCTTGACTGGGTAGGGGTATTCTGCATCATTCAGAAACTCTGTCCATCACCTTTTCCAAAGTAGAATGAAATGGAAACATTACTGAGTTGTACCCTCTCTCTCAAAAAGTGACTGCAAGAATGATATCACTGTTTCCTTCTGACTCTCACTATGCTAACAATCAAAAGCAAACTGAGTACACCATTTAAAGTTTAGTCTCATATTTTTTTCCTAGTTAATCGATTATCGTATGGAGTTCAGCAGATGGTGGACTAAAGAAATGAGAACAATAAAGTTCCCCTCCCAGGGCACTGTCTTCGATTATTTCATTGATCCAGAGACAAAAAAATTCACTCCATGGAGTGAAAAAGTTCCAGATTTTGAAATGGAACCCGATGTCCCGCTACAGGTAAGTTTTTATATACCGTTTGTTTAGGCTGCAAACTTTGTTGAAGGCATCGCAAATTTATTATCTTTCGAAGCAGACCTGTCCCTGCTTTTCGTCATTCATTATTCAGATTTATTTACCGCTAGGTAGCCTAGTATTGGATGTTACTGGGTAGCTGGTGTGGTGGGAGTTTGTGGTATTTTTAATATCATCTGAATAAAATGTGTTGCTAAAATATTTCTATGATTTACAAGTCTTTGAATTTTCTTTGAAAATATAGCTGCAATATGTAAGCTAATTCCTTGATTGGAATAGTTTAGCCTCAATGTTTGTTTGCGAAATGTCGAGTGTGTTTTTTGTCATAACTAAATGTAGGGGTTGAAGTGGGCGGGATCGGGAGGGCACGGCGTGCCCCTACTTCTTTCATTTCATGGAGTCCGTTCCCCTACTTTCTATTTAAAACAAGCCTCCCGGAAGACAGAAATCCCCAGATTCGATAGTTGAGGCTCTGCTTTTGAGGACGGGCGGAACGGGCAGAGATGGAAAAGGACTCTGGGCCATATTATCAAGAAAGGGCGATACAATATAGCCGCTTTTATCGGCAGGAAACTGCCGCTAAAGCGGCGATAATGGGCTTGATAATATGCCCTTGTGAATTCCCATAGAAGCCCAGGTTAACACCAGAAACTTTCTTGATAATATGGCCCTCTGTCTTTTCCTTCGTGCCCAGAGAAGACAAGGACAGTGTCCAGTTCTCCTACCACTGGCAGCTGCCCCCCTTTGTTCCCCCTCTTCCCTTTTTTCTGTCTCACTTCTCCTCATTTAGTAAAACAGAGACTTCAAGAAACAGGTATTACCTTCTCTTTCCTCCTTTCGTTCATTTGCTCCCCTGTGAAATGGATCCAAAAAAGAAAAATACTTTTGCTGGAAACGTCGTCTTTTCCTGCCATTTTTCAATTTCTAAGTGCAGCTTCGGGGTTAATAGAGAGAAATGGTGTTTTGTCTAGCCGACTTTTTGACTCATTGAAAGAAATCGCAGAGGGTTAATATGCTTGCTGCTAACAACATGTACCATGCAGTTAAAAGCTTAACATAGAACAGTGAGCTCTTAAATGTCATGTAAGAGCTGCATGCAAACTGCAAGGTATAAATTAGAGCGTTATGGTTTTTTCCTCAGTCTTTGATTATCCTAATGTTGCCAAAAAAGGGTTCATTAGGGTGGAAATCAATTCTGAGTATTAAAGGTAACCTCCAACCATGGTATTACGTTTTAAATTCTGAGTTTGTGTTTCTCCAGACCAATCACTATTAAGCTATGCTGCCTACTAGTATGGTTGCCATGTGACTTTTTCATCTTGTCGTCCTTTGTCTTATGTAACATTTCCTATAGAATGATTTACATACGTATTATTGATGGTCTCTGTGTAATATATGTGATGTAAAGTGCACCCTACACTGGTATTAGTGGTGCTGTAAATTTTCTGATAATTTATTATTTTGACATCTCTGCAAAGATGTTTTCGTATTAGTACCAGTGGAACATACAACTGCAACAGTGAGAAAGGTGACCAGTCAACCTTTGCAAAGTGCTCTCCACTTCACAGCAGCATAAGTCACATTTTTAGGAACTTTTGATCCGTTTGAGCTATAAACAATTTACTTGTTAAAATCGTCAGATTATGCAGCAGATGATGTGTTATGTGGCAAATATGGCAGAGCCATAATTATGTAGAAAACGTTTGCAAAGTAGCATATTTTGCCATTCATGTTTGAACTGCTTTTGTGGGAAAAGGGTGGAGAAGTGCTGATGACAGAAACTCCATGGCTGGGAGACAAATGGCTTGCGATTTCACTTTTAAGACTATTTGGGACATTCTGTGATTGGAAACGTATCACACTTTGTGCATGTATTTTAATGTCAATTACTCATATTAAACCTTAAATAAACATGTGTATCCATTGGTTAAATTAAATAACGTAATAAGCTGTAACCAGTTAGGGTAATGGGGTACAAATATAAAAAAGTGGGATATTTTGCTCTTTCTACCCCATCTCTGACTCCGCCCACTGACCCAATCCACTGGTTATTCCCGACCTCTGATTCTCTGCCCACAGTTCCCCTACTTTTTTCCCCCCACTTTAACCACTGACTAAATGTAATATAACAGTGTGTGGATAAACACAGATTCAGATATTTTTAAAAAGCTGCATTGTTTTTATAATATTATATATGTTTCTATGGCATTATTTTTTTCTGTCCCAATCATTGTCTATTTCTTTTCACACTGAGATTCTGTTTGAAAGCATGCCGTCTTTTTCAGGCATTGCGAAAGAAAAATGCAGTTTCGTACAGAAATGAGATTGAAAGTAGGCATGGCAAGGTTCACAGAAAGTGTTTTTAGTTTTCTTGCCTAGAATTTTGAGATATCTTGTAAAAAATTAAACATTATTTTTGGCAGTAAAATGGTTTCAGGTGCTAAGTAAATTAAATTTCTTTCTTTGTCGTAAATGTCGAATATATTTTTCCTCAAAAACTACTTACATTGTTGATTTAAAAAACTCAGGGGCCTATGTACAAGCCCCTATCACCACAGGAACGTCACTTTTTGTGACATTCCCTAGGCGTTGGGGGACTTTCCTTATGTACAAGTCAGCGTTAAGCCATTTAACGTGGCTTAACTCTGCCTTTTACATAAGGCACACTTTCATGCTATGTTTAGTGTGAAAGGGGCGTGGAGTGGGTGTTGTGGTGGGTGTTCCACTGCAACACCCATTGTATTTGATGCTGCCCACTATGTGCAAAGGTGGTGTTCATGGGATTCAGTGCCAACATTAAGACCAGGTAAAACCTGTTCTTAAGCTGGTGAAACAAGGAGAAATGCATTATTTCTCAATCTCCTCGTTTTTGCTTTTTCCATGTGTGCTGCCTTGTGCAGCATACACAGAAAAAGCTAAATGCCATGGTTTGTTTATGTACAGGAAGGTGTCCCTTCCTGTGCATAAACAACCCTTTTTAAAAATGTCATTTTGTAACTTTCATGTGTGCTGCATGAAGCAGCCCACATGAAAATTACAAAATGTCATTTTAGGATTGTTTATGTGCAGGAAGGGACACCTTCCTACACATAACCAATCCTCCCCTGCACACAGACACTCTTGTGCTCTGGTGCAAGGGTGCCAGCGTTGGTGCTAAGCTGTGAAACTTAGCACCATTGCAGGGGAAACGCAAGGCTTTACCACATTCTTGTAAATATGGTGCAGCCTTGCGTTTCCAAAGTGACGGAGCGTGTCGTTAAACCCATGAGGCTAACGACACACTCTGCCACTTCGTCGTACATACTGATTGAGATGTTGAACTTGCTGTTTGTTTATGAGTTCAGTTTGCATGTAGCATACATACAACAAAGTACACCATCAATGTTTTAAAAAAGCTGCATAGTTTTTATAATATTATATATGTTTCTATGGCATTATTTTTTTCCGTTGGTTAATTCTGTTCCCAAAGCCCAACCATTGTTAATTTCTTTTCACACTTAGATTCTGTTTGAAAGCATGCTGTCTTTTTCAGGCAATTCGAAACAAAAATGCTGTTTTATACAGAAATTAGATTGAACCTAGACATGGCAAGGTTCACAGAAAGGGTTTTTGACTTTCATGCCTGGAATTTTGAGATATCATGTGAAAAAATGCAACATTATTTTTGGCAGTAAATTGGCTTCAGGTGCTAAGTAGTAGTAGTAGTAAAAGTATGTTTATTAGACCGTTGGTCTCCAAACAAAATACATATTACAATTACTAGTTTAAAACATGTATAAAAAATCCACAGATACTTTAAAAAGAGACACATTTTCATACAGCACTACACCCAATATTGAAATCAGCAATACAGTCAAGCTTTAACTTAGGAATAGCGTTCCACCCTAGACAAAATTTTCCAGAGCGTGACTTACTGTTACTTCGTGCCAATTTCTATCCAACCATATTTGGTTCCAACAGAGTCCTTTTTACCGCCTTCATATATTTTGCCATGGCTATTGCTATATCAAGATTTGGCATGTCAGTAAGTAGGTTAATTGCCAAGAGGTGCTCAGTTATACCATATTTTAAAAACAAGGGTCGCAAAAACAGTTTCCGCTGTGACACCCATTTTTTACAGTCTAGTAAGATATGTAGATTATCACACTTTGTACCTAATCCACAGCGGCATTTACCATCCGGTTGTACCCATTCTGCTTTTCTGTTTCTCTGAGATACCCAACAGTTAATCCCTATTCTCCATCGGAGCATCTCGGCTCTTAATCCAGCATTAGGTAGTGTATCCAAATAGGGATACCATGTATCATACTCCCAACTATTAATCATATAATGGACTGACACTTTCTTTTTCAAATATATCATATCATTTTGCCTGGATATTTCTCTTCCTGTTGTTCTAAGCTCCGCATTGGAGGCTTCAACCGACAGTGCCGCCTGGTCAAATTTCACATTTACATTTTTACACAGTGCGCACAATTTCATTCTGATCCTGCTGGCCCAATTTAAGTCGCTGTGCACGATCTCCTCTTTACACCATTGTGACACTTTTGTGACTTCCTCGGATCCCAATCTTTTCCAAAATCTTAAAAGGGCCACTTGTACCCGTATGTTCCATGAGGTCACACCTAATTCCAAGCGGATTGCCTGAACCATGGAGGAGCCGGGCAGTGACATCAACGGTTTTACACATTTCCCAATTATTCTTCCCGCTCAAATATAAAACTTCGACTCCATACTGCACTTGTGGGGGTATCATTGCCTTATAGGCTTTCATTAATGGTCTATGTGACATATCCCTGTAAAGTTGGCTAAATTTCCTTAGCCCGCATCCTGATGTATGGGCTTTGGCAGGCTGGGCTACTAGATGGATATCCCATTTTAAAGATTTTTCAAACCAAATACCAAGGTATCTGTATTCATTCACAATTTCTAGTTTAGTAGTTCCCAGGTACCAATTTAAATTCAGGGTTTTCTTCCCAAAACATAGGATTTTAGTTTTATCCATATTTACCGTCTGGCGTTTAGCCAAGCAATATTTATTGAAGGCAGCTAACTTCCTTTGCAATCCGATTTCCGTTTGGTCAAAAATTACCAAATCATCAGCGTGCAGCATACAGGACAGATGTTTCCCATGCATTTTGGGGCTAGCAACTCTACTCACTTCTAGAACAGATGGGAGATCAGCCAGGTATATTGCAAATAATAAGGGGGCTAACACACATCCCTGCCTTAGGCCATTCTTAATCAATATTTTAGGAGTCAAGTCTCCGTTCACGTCTTTGATGACTTGCGCCCAATTATGTTTATGTAACTCCTGGATAATTTTCAAGAGCCCCTTGGAGATATTAAGTTTCCTTAGGGACTCCCACAGGCAGTTCCTGTCTACTAAGTCGAATGCCGTGCGGAAGTCTACGAAACAGCAGCATAACTTCCCCTGCTTTTCCACAGACTTCCTCGCCACAGCCCACAGTGCGAAGCAGTGATCGATCGTGGAATGCCCCTTTTTGAAGCCTCCTTGCTCCACTTGCACGATCGACCACCGCTCTGCCCAGTCATTCAAACTGCCCAAAATTATTTTGGAGAATACCTTTTCCCCGATATCCAGCAAATTAATGAGTCTATAATTTTTGGGCGCTTTTCTATCACCCTTCTTGTGGATCGGTCTTGTTACTGAGCCCCTCCACTTTTCGGGATCCTGCCTGACTCCAATATAGCCAGAAACATGTAGGAGAAAAATTGCACCCACCAATCTTGCTGGGATTTTATAATAGTTGCTGGCAGGTTATCAGGACCTGCAGCACGGGTTAGGTTTAGGTTTCTTATGATTGAATATACCTTTTCTTTTGTAAACAAAGGTATTAAATCTACTACTGCCTCCATCCAGGGACCAATATCCCCACCTTCTTCTTCAGCGTATGTTCCATATAACTCACCTAGATATTCTTCCCAAGCGGCTTCCTCTACTACACAGGACATAGCCTCGTTAGCCTGTCCTGATGCTTCCTTTATCAAATTCCAAAACTTACGCAAGTTTTTAGATTCAATAGTTTTCAGCAAGTTAGCCCAGCATTTCTCTTTGAATACCCTCTTCAGGTTTCTAACTAACGTTTTACATTCCTTCCTCATGTCACTTAGATTTTTATGCCTTATTGGATCATATTTTTTCCTCAGGGTTCTTTCTTCTCTTCTTATTTCTATTTTCTTATTTAGACACTCCTCATTGAACCAACTTGGCTGTTTACCTTGCTTTGATTGTTTAGTAGTGGTATATGAGTTCTTGCTTTTTAGGTCTACCTTAAGGCACTGCGCCATTTCTTTTATCTTTTTCTCGAACCACAGCACTTTCTTAGTCCTAGCGTCTTCCAAACCCACTTTATGTTGGAATCCTGCCAACTTTTCAATATACGGCTTGGTTAATCTTGTTGTCAGCCGTTTAGGGTACTCTACTTGTTGAGGGAGCACCAGTTCTCTAGAGCTAAGGGGTCCCCTTGCTAAGTGAGTTAAAGTTCTTTCTCTGTCGTAAATGTCGAAAATATTTTTCTGCAAAAACTACTTACTTTGTTGATTTTAAAAACTCTGGGGCATATGTGCAAGCCCCTATCCACACAGATTTAAGAAGGTAAGGACTGGTGGGAGAGCCTTTGGTGTCGCAGCCTCATGGCTTTGGAATGTTCTCCCCATAGACATTAGACACATTCAAACCCTGCTTCCATTTAGAAAGAGGTTGAAAACCGGCTCTTCCCGAGGGAGGAATAACTTGAGTCCTTCTTTATCTTTTGGTAGGTCATCTATATGCACACTGACAACAGGATAAGTCTCATCACTTATACAGAACATAGATACTGATTGTTGGGTCTCTGGATCGGTTGCAGCAATTTGGCTCACTCCGCATTCGCTCATTCTGACAAACCTTTGGGATTGGTAATCTGAAATTCACGAGATGTGTCTCAAACAAAAATAATAATAGCGTTGAATTCTGGAATTACATCTTTTCAGCATAATGTCGGACATAAATGCATACAACCTATTGAGCACACTTGCTTGCCGTGTATGAACAACTTCAATACCCAACAGGCAGGAAGCTTCTGAAACAGATGAGGTTAAATCTTTTTTCGATGTTAGAAATAATAGGCAGATAGTACCACATACCTCTCATCTGATAATGCCATTTCCGTTGGATACTTCTTCCTGTCAATTCCTTGCCTTTTGGTTATCCCCAGTTGCCTGACTGCATCTGGGAACTTTTCATAGCTCTCGTACAGCTGTAAGTGGTGCTAGCTCCATCTCGGCACCAGAATCATCACTGGTGTATCCCTGAAGCCATGTATTTCCACCCAAGAGCACCAGTGTCAGTCCCCCTTTTTTGCGCTGTTTGACATGGATCCTCAGCTGCTTTCTATGACTTTTCGCAATTCTCTACATAGTTTTCTTAACAGTTCAAAGAACATCAGTGCAGAGGGGGGTATGGCCTGACTACTCCTCTCAACTAATAACCCAATTTCTTACATGGACAAACATTTAGGGACCGATTACTGTGTGGCCCAGAACGGGTCCGACTGATGGTCAGAGCCTTCCAGGCCGCATCATATTCGGCCCCTCGGTTTACTTTCCGACTGGTGCATTACAGTGCTGGCGGTCGGAAACTAAACCAGCCGGTCTTTCTGGCTGTCTTCCGATGGGCTCAAGCAGCCTGTCGGCATGTTGGAACCGGCTCATAATCCCAAAGGGCCTGCGTTTCTGCCCTTGGGATTACGATGCACGGTTTCCGGCATGGTTTCTATGCTGCCATGTCTGCTGGAAACCATGTCGGAAAGCGTGTTTGGGGCCCCCAGCAGGGCTCCCTTGTGCGTGCGGCCTCTGGTTGTGGGTTGTGTAGGTGCCCCCTCGTGATACGTGTACCTTGTGGCAGGCACATTGAGGTAGCATAAGAACACAGGGAAAAACCTCTTTTTGTGACCTAAATATATTCAACAATTTTGGCAGTTAAGTCAGTTATTTATACATAGGGTGCATCTCATGACACATTAAACTTCTCACATATTTGATGTTTTTTTTCATTTATTCTTCATTATACAAAAATATATACTTTTTTGAGTTTTCTGCAGTTTTCTTTCACATAACAGACATAATAAATACAATTAAATAACAGTTATCATGCGTTTGTTAAGGTATATCATGTTCACTAAAGTTGATGTTCTAGATAGAACCCCTTATTTTTCTTTTATGTAAAGGTATGAACATTCATCCCAGCATACATACTCACACTTTCTCACATGCAAACAACAGTGACAAAATACATAAAAAATTGCAAACTTTGTGGTGATATATTATCAGTGTCCAATACAAGACTCCTCGTAATGTGGTTTCAATCGGTCTTAAATCATGAAACAGTACATATATTCTCGTTGTGTTCTCTGTTTGAATTTCTTTTCCAGTTTAGTTTTTATGGTCTTTCAATTTGTCATATACGAGGGTCTTTGTATACGTACAGCCTACGTACGTTTCGGTGATATTTAATTTGGATTCACCTTCTTCAGGGCCAGCTTGGACTAAACAGATATATGCAAATAGTCATAACCCGTGGGGTTCTGTTAATCTTAGTGTATAAGGTCGTAGAGTAAAATGGATCTGCTGTGGCTTTAATGAGGCACTTAGTTTTGGCGGTTGATTACAGTTCTTAAGAAGGCACATCCATGTATGGCTGGGGTCTTTTAACACTAAGGGAGGATTTATTTATTTGCTCCCGAGGAGGATTTAAAGAGTTGTCATATGAGGCTCATATATCAGAGGAGGCAGTATTCTCTATATCATATTCTCTGTTCTTTTTTAGTGTTTGCAGTACCACAAAAGGAAACATGTATCGTAACTTGGTTTGAAACGTTGTTTGCGTCCAGTCCGTTCGCCGGCACCCTGTCAGGACTGGACGCAAACAACGTTTCAAACCAAGTTACGACACATGTTTCCTCTTGTGGTACTGCAAACACTAAAAAAGAACAGAGAATATGATATAGAGAATACTGCCTCCTCTGATATATGAGCCTCATATGACAACTCTTTAAATCCTCCTCGGGAGCAAATAAATAAATCCTCCCTTAGTGTTAAAAGACCCCAGCCATACATGGATGTGCCTTCTTAAGAACTGTAATCAACCGCCAAAACTAAGTGCCTCATTAAAGCCACAGCAGATCCATTTTACTCTACGACCTTATACACTAAGATTAACATAACCCCACGGGTTATGACTATTTGCATATATCTGTTTAGTCCAAGCTGGCCCTGAAGAAGGTGAATCCAAATTAAATATCACCGAAACGTACGTAGGCTGTACGTATACAAAGACCCTCGTATATGACAAATTGAAAGACCATAAGAACTAAACTGGAAAAGAAATTCAAACAGAGAACACAACGAGAATATATGTACTGTTTCATGATTTAAGACCGATTGAAACCACATTACGAGGAGTCTTGTATTGGACACTGATAATATATCACCACAAAGTTTGCAATTTTTTATGTATTTTGTCACTGTTGTTTGCATGTGAGAAAGTGTGAGTATGTATGCTGGGATGAATGTTCATACCTTTACATAAAAGAAAAATAAGGGGTTCTATCTAGAACATCAACTTTAGTGAACATGATGTACCTTAACAAACGCATGATAACTGTTATTTAATTGTATGTATTATGTCTGTTATGTGAAAGAAAACTGCAGAAAACTCAAAAAAGTATATATTTTTGTATAATGAAGAATAAATGGAAAAAAAACAACAAATATGTGAGAAGTTTAATGTGTCATGAGATGCACCCTATGTATAAATAACTGACTTAACTGCCAAAATTGTTGAATATATTTAGGTCACAAAAAGAGGTTTTTCCCTGTGTTCTTATGCTACTTGCCACTCCCACCTCTTGACCGCAAACAAAATACGGAGTACCCTTGTTCTTACTGCAGGCACATTGAAGTACCTGCCACGGGGTGCAGGGATGAACAACACCTCCCATTTCTTAATGGGAGCTTGTGTCATGGCCGGTTTATGGCCATAACACAAGCTCCCATTGAGAAATTGAAGTATCAAACAGGTTTCGGTGGCATTGTAATTAGGCGGTCGGGACTGCTGACCAGAGGTCGTCGGTCTGTTCCAGGACCGAGACGGTGTTGGGCGGATGCAAGTCTGCCCGACATCGTAATAAGGCCTTTAGTTTATGGACTCATAAATAATCTATGGCAATGCTATATAAATGAGTACTATATCTAGAATGGATGGTACATGGTAATACATTTCAGGACCAACCCAAATTGATGAGTGCAATATTCAGAATAATTCAACAGTTCCATCTTTGACGAGTGATGTAAAGTTTATGATGTTGTTGGTGGTATTTATGATAAAACAAAGAAATATTATATAACCTTCACTAGTGGAAGTTTGTAACTCATGATGTAAATTAAATAACCCTTAGAAAGTAATAAACAGTACAAATCAACTTGGAGAGTCCAGTGAGTAGACCCAGCATCAAAGAGCTCTGCCATTTTATGACAAGCTGAGGCTTAACCGACAAATCAGTGCCATCAATTCAGAAGAAAAATGAACTTGTGTACTACAATAAATAAGGTAAATATCCATAAAGACCATTTTATATAAAACTCTACCTCATGTGTCACAAATTTAAAAGGGACTGTAAAGAAGGATGACGTATAGACGTAATATGTTACGTAGATGTTGAAAAAGGTAAAGGGTACATTAAAAAAGAAACACAATTAGTTTGCAGAGTAAGAATTGAACCCACAACCTGTGCAATGCAGAAAAACACCCAGCATCAACCCTATGCTATTCTGATTAAACAAGACATATGGCTCCAAATAGAGCTTTTCAAAATCATGGCTGACAAACCAGGGCATATAAGGAACATAGATTGGGGATTTCCAATAAATTATGTTTTGATTGTAACAAATGCCTCCCTCTTGTTATTTCATGGGCTATTTTACCTCTTGGCTTGCTGTTGAAAATGCTCCTGGAATGACCCTTGCCTGGTCATCCCATAACTTTGCACCATGCTGGATGGTCACTTAATGGTCCGATAAGCAGTCAAATGGGCATACAGCAGTAAAGCCAGTGAAGCATTAGTTTTTCTTGGTCAAAGGTTGTAGGCACATCAAGATGGTGAATCAATAATGGCAGTGAATATATTTGTATCTAAGGTAATGTTAGAGTAGTGTGCCGGCTTCTTTGGTTCGGAATGTGTTGTGAATATGCTGTCAATCTGAGGGATAGGGTATCCTCGGCCTACAGATGTCATTTGTGACTATACACTTGAAATTACTGTGCCTTGTGAAAAGTGTCAGGGTGTGAAGCATGTCATCTGTTAGTGGTAAATTCAGAAAATATTAAATTGTGGTTGACTGATGCCAGAGGCGGATGGTCCAAGTAGATTGGAGTTTGTTGTAGATTGTATATCATACTGTGGATGGGGTGATTATTTTACTAGTGTAAGGGTGTAACTTTGGTTTAGTAGTGTGTTATTGTTGTTGTTTCAGTAAAAGTGTAGTAGGCTTTGTTGTTCTTCCTCTGACATGCGGTTGATTAAGTATGTGAGTTAGGGATGGTGCTTCAGATAGGTGGAATTAGGAATGAGAAAGCATAACTGTGGTCTTCTCATGTGGAGGTTATAATTGTGCTTTGTCTGATTGGTTGTTCTCCCACAACATAGCAGCCCAATCACTTACCTGATGTCCTAAAGTGGTTAGTGTCTCAAAGTTTGCCGTTGGCAAAATCACAGGCTTGCTGCAGCAAAACCGCAGGTTGCAATGTACCAAATGCTAATTGCGAGTTACAAACAAATTTCTGAAACAAAATTTGCAGCATGCAAAACATTGCAATAGAGAAGATGAGGGGTATGAAAGGGGCGCCCCCCCCCTTACAAGTCACAATGACATGTTTTAATGCTTTGTAATCACGTTTGTGGCCGCCAACCAGTCATGTCAAACCACCTCCTCAAAAGAGATGAAATTGGACTTTCAAAGTGGAAGCTGCCCACAAGTGGCAACTTCCACTTTGAGAGTATGTAATCAGGAATGGGGACAGCATACAGCAGTCCAGTGTCTGTTGCATGCTCTCCCTATGCCATTGACATAATGCCAATTTTATTTTTTCATTTCAGCCCTTATTCCTCCAAGGGAAAGGCATTCTTTGCATACTTATACAGAGATATTGTGGTCTGTTGTCCCATCCCCAGCAGTACGTGTCTCTTAGCACTAGTAAAGTTTGAACATCTCTTAAATTGCAAAGCGAGAGGCCTCAATCGATCAATCAATCAGGGGTTAATGAAGCGTGCTACTCACCCGAGAGGGTTTCAAGGTGCTTGGGGGTTAATTGGGGGGGGGGGGGGAGGGTGCAGCTCCGGATCAGTCAAAGAGCCAGGTCTTGAGGTTCTTCCTGAAGGTCTGCAGAGAGGGTGAGTGTCTGATGTTGACTGGGAGCTCATTCCAGGTATTTGCTGCGACATGGGACAAGGCTCTTCAACCTATTCTGGTTCTGCGGATGCGTGGGGTCTCTGCCAGGGCGAGGTCAGCGGAGTGGACGTTCCTTTTGGGTACGTGGAAGGAGACTCTTTCGATAAGGTATTTGGGTCCAATGTTGTAGAGAGATTTGAAGGCGTGGGTGAGTAACTGTAAGGTTACTCTCTTCTCAATGGGGAGCCAGTGAAGGTCTCTTAGGTGCGGGTCATGTGCTTGTGTCGTGGGGTTCCAAGGTTGAGTCTGGCTGCAGTGTTCTGGATGGTTTGGAACTTGTGTAGCAGGGTTTTGTTAATTCCGGCGTAGCCGGCGTTACCGTAGTCCAGCCTGATAGTTACAAGTGTGCAGGTGATGGTCTTTCTGCATTCGTGGGGGATCCACTTGAAGGTCTTGCGGAGGATGCGGAGGGAGTTGAAGCAGGTCGAGGTGACATTGTTGATCTGGCAGGTCATGATGAGGGAGGAGTCTAGAATGTTGGTGAACTTCTTGGCGTGGTCTGTCGGGGTGGGAGGGTTTCCGAGGGCAGGGGGCCACCAAGAGCTGTCTAACGCAGTGGGCAGGGACCAAGGACGAGGACCTCGGTCTTCTCCGAGTTCAATTTTAGGCAGCTGTCATTCATCCAGGCTGCAACGTCTTTCATTCCTTATTGAAAGCTGAGTCTAGTGTCTTCAGGGTTCTTTATGAGAGAGAGGAGGAGCTGGGTGCTGTTGCAGTAAAATACATTGCTGAGCCCATGCTATCTGACGATGGCGGCGAGGGAGGCCATGTAGATGTTGAAAAGCATGGGGCTGAGCGAAGATCCTTGGGGTACACCACAGTTGATCTCTGTAGGTTCAAAGAGGAAGAGAGTGAGTCTGGTCCTTTGGGTTCTGCCGGAGAGAAAGGAGCGGATCCAGTCGAGGGTGGTTCCTCGTATGCCGGCGCGTGGAGTCTGGCTGCGAGCAAGACGGTGTCGAAGGCCGCGGAGGGGACTAGTAGGATGAGGGCCGTAGTGTGGCCCTGGTCGAGGAGCATGCGCATGTCATCAGTGGCGGTGAGGAGGGCGGTCTCGGTGATGTGGTTGCTGCGAAAACCGGACTGGCAGGAGTTGAGGATGACGTTCTCTCGATGAAGGTGGTTAGCTGGCCTCTACCAGCATAATGGATAATGGATAAATTGCATTATGATAAGCCTCTTTTGTGCAACGGGTTGTTACTATCTTCAAATTATAAAACAGGACATATTTTTCTGGACCCTCCAGTTTCATGAATATTTACGAACTAAACTCACTGTCCATAAGTGTCCTACTATCTCCTGCACACGTCTGAACACCTGGTAATGGATTGCGTTGCATGCACACCATCCCTGTTTGTGCTGCAGCACACCCAACACGGACTGGGGCAGTGTGCCTGGTCACACTAAACAATGAGTTGTCCTAAGCGTGCGTGCAAACTCTGACCTTTGGAGTTTGCACTGAGGAGGGCAAACTGGTATATAGCAGGGTCTGGGTGAAACTGGAATATGGCCCAAATCTCTGAGATATCTCCTTAAATATGTTAAAATACAGAAATGTTCGAACGTATAATACTTCTTAAACGGTAAACATCTTCTTAATATCAGGATGAAATAAGAAATCCAACCATGAATTGCCCTTAACTCAAAGGCATAAGGACGAGGAAATCATCCGTGGCATCAAACGTTGGTATCTTGTTAGTACAAACAGGCAAGGGCAGGGTGATGAATGTCCCAGGATAGACCTATTTATTATATGGAAATACAAGCTAAACTGAGAGGGGGAGGTGCAAGCGGCAAATTTGTTAAATATAGGTCAGCTGACCTTCTTGGTATTTTACCGCCCATAGTAGGACAAATGTTTTTTCAGTCCTTCTTAAGTAAATGTTAAACACAATAGATTATTTTAAGTTCGCCATAGGAAATATATATTTTAAATGTGACACTAAGTTTCACATTACAGCTACTCTCGAGCCACTAGAACTGACAATGCAAGCAGCTTAATAGAGAAATATGTGGCACTCTCTGGTGTCAAACAAAGCGCTTCAGGACATTTTACTGTGTGTTAAATGTCTAGCGCTCATTCAGACTCCGAGGTTCACAGGCATTTAAAAGACATGGCAGCGTGAGTTATCTGTTAGGTTTGCAGCTTGATTCTATTTTTTATTTTAATTACATTTTCAGAAATTTGGATAAAAAACCTCAAGGTTGGAAAGGACTGGAATTGACAGCACTATGGCTCTTTCAAATCCCTGTTGTCCATTTAAATTTTAATGTTTCTATCATTTGTTCCTCAGTGTAAATTAACAGCCATGGCGGTGGTGTGGCTTTCTTTTCCGAAGTCGAGACTTTAAATTTAATTCAATAGCCTGGATTTACAGCTATTCTATATTTCACAAGGCAGAATCAATAATGTGACTGAAGTGAAGAAGATAAAAATTTATGGTATCTTGCAATTTAATGGTTGAAAAGATGCAATTGGAGAGACCATAAATTGTGAAGGAGTGCATGGTCCATTGGGCCTGATTCAGTGCTTGCTGTTCGAGCCTGATTTGTGACTATTCACGAGCTGTGATTAATGATCTGATCGATGCTTGCTTCAGTGCGGTAAAGCACTTGTAATGCTCTTCATTAGAATAAATACAATGAATTGGCTGAAGCTTTACAAAAACTGTGTAACATTTAGAATCTAAAATGTCAATTTTTTACCCGTTTCCACTTAGCTTTCTTCAGGCCGTTCCCACCTACATCGCATCACTCATTGTGGCGCGTTCTTGGATATTATAGAAACCCTTGCGGGCTTGGGGAGGCATTATGCAAAGCGCACTGAAGAGGAAGAGAGGCTGTTGGATCGGCGGACGGAAGTCGAGCTATTCTTGTGTGCCTTGCTCACAGTGCCGTGGTTGCCCCCCGTGTCACGTCACGAGCAGCGTATCTTCTGAGTCAGAAGACGAGTCCCTTGCACACGCATCGCCAACACAGCACAAACATGCAGATTTTCGACACCGTGAAGCGTGATCGACCTGCGATATATATGTGCTTTCGCAAAACGATCGAGTCACATGCTTTCGAACACAAGGAGTAGGGTCTCTTGCTGTGCCCTCCCCCCCCCCCCTTCTAATATATCCAGGGGCACACCGGCAGATTTGGTAGTTGTAGTAGTAAAAATCTTTTTGGAGGGTTGTTGTTTACTGCTTTTTCCACATGGATGTTTTGCTCTAAGTATGTTGGGCTGTGACAATAGCTGAAATCCTTATGCATACCTGTAATTCTTTAAAGCCCATGTACATTCAAGTATGTACACATTGTCTCAAAAATGCGCACTATTTAATCCATTTCTTTAGAGGTCAATCAAAAAAGAACCTTTGCACTGCCTTATGATATGTTCTATGTACTAGAAATAATGGTACAGATTTACAAAAAAGCCAGAAATCTTACCACATGCAGGTATATGCCTATGACTTGCAGAACGTTCTGACCTCTGACCCTGCTCACCCAAGCCTAAGGCTTAATGCAAGGAAGTCTATGATCGCCTATGTTTCCCTGGTCTACAACTGAATTTCCAACCCCATATGTGGTGATTATTTGGTGTAAATAAATAAGTAAAAATATATAAGCAGGGGCCCAACACTGTTCTTTGGAGCCTGCCACTGGGGCTCCTGAGTGCCAATGTTGAGTGCTAGGGTTGCTGAATACCAAGGCTGCATAGTTTTGATTCTACCTCATGCTGCTTTACTCCACATTCATTAGCTTCCTACCTCTTTATCTTGTTCCTGCAGCATATTTTCATTTCTTGCTTTCTCACGTTGTCATTGTTTTCCCTTCGTATTCTTCTTTGATGTTTCTCCATTTTCTTTCTTGTAATTGCTGTTAGTCAAAGTCTGATGATAAAAAATAAGTCCTGGACACCAACCATAAGTGACAGTGCCCAACACCTACAAACACCTGCACAATGTAAGCAACACGTCTGTCTGAGTGAAATGTACATAGGTGTAGAGTCATGGTAGATGTACATATTACATTATCGCTATTTTGTTTTTTTTCCCACGAAAAAGAAAATATTTTTTAATGTGAAACATTCACTCTTTAAAACCCCCTTTAAAGTACAGGCTCGCTTGTGCCTTTCCCCCCACCTTCAGGACCTCCTACTGCTAGGGTTTCAAACTATAAATTGATGAGTGCATGGGAGATTCTGAAAGCCACATCACCTACATCGTAACACCCCAACATATACAATCTGTGCATGATCACGTTTGTGAGGGCAATGGGACCCCTCACTTCCCTTCATGTTGGTGAACCAAATGACGAATAGTATCTCATACCTGGCATTTCTGCATACAAAAAACTGCAGATTCTGACTGTGTGAACCAGGATCAGTTTTCTTATACAGGATGTAAAATGTTGAATACCCCTGGGAAATATTGTGTGTATTGGACACATTGCTTTTATATATTTAAAAAACAATATTTTTGTACTTATCATTATAAATATAGGAACACAATATTTTGGTAAACAATATTTTTGACACAATATTTGTGTCAGACGATATTGTTTACCATGGTATTGTGTCAGCGATCCCCCTATTTTAACACCCCTGGAACAATATTGAATATGGCTCTCCTTTTCATAGATTCATATCTTTGCCCACTTCGGTGGCAACCTGATGGCTTCCTTACTTCCACCTGGATACAATGCTCCACGTAAGACTGATTTCATCACTTACTCTTATATTTTGTGTCATCCATTACCATTGTACTCTTTTTCCTGTGATTTACCCAGCTTACAGTGCCCTTGAATCCACTTCTGTCCTGATGACCTTATGCTAAGTAGAAGTTGAAACGCGGTCGACTATAGATGCAGGAGTCTGACTGACCTAAACCCTGCAAAGTTACTTCGAAGTCAAGAGACATACATTTTTCTTTCTATGTTTATTTGCACGTCACATTTGTATTCACCTTGCACTTTTTTCACCATTCGAGCACTTTGTTCATGTAATCAATTGATTTATATCCTTATGAATAAACAGTATTCAGGACCTTTTTGCAAAGGTTGGTCTCCCATACTTCTGGATTATGGTTTCCGTTATGTAATATTTACAGTATGATTTATGTTTTCACAGTAAATAGCAGCCATATCCACTAACGGTTTGATTATTAACGAGTCTGAATGCTGTCAGGCTTTCAGGTTTTCCTTAAACCCAGCAAAGGGGCTACAATCCCAGTGAGGATCGAGGACAGCCCTACTTAATACATGTTCTTTCCCAAATATATCAGGATTGAAGATCTGGCGTACACTCATATCTTTGAGTTTGAATATAGCAACATATATTTATGTAGAAATCTTTCTCCCAATGAACTGCCTATACAGATTGTCAAAGCCCAAAAGACTGTGAATACCTTGACTGAAATTATTGAGGGTTACTGCAGAATTGGTGAAATTTTCTTTTCATTCATCTTATGGCCACCTGATAAAAATTTTAACTCCACAAATTCCACAGGAGTAGGTCAGAAATACATTTTGTACATTTTCGCAAAAAGATTATGATCTCACAAACTGCCATAACATGTAGAATGTGTGTTTCCAAAGAGTTCAAATCGTTTATAATATAATCTAAATAACCAATACAGAACACATCCAAAACTCTTCTAAAAATCTCATCAATAAAATATTTAAATGCTGTACCTGCACTGTAAAGTCTGAAAAACATTGGCTCATATTCGAGCAACTCAATCTCTGTACTGGGTACTGTTTTCCATTCATTGCCCCTTCGAATACTCACTAGATGGTAAGCGTCTGTGAGATCCTACTTTGTGAATATCTTTGCTTTTTAATTCGATCCAGCAAAAGGGATATTAATGAAAAAGGGTAATAATTCATCACTGTGAGCCTATTTTGAACTCAGTTGATCACTTTTTAAGGAACAAAAGTACCACAGAAGACAGGGTGTATTACAAGGGCCAATGAACCCATTAGCAACATTTCCACGAGATATTTTATTTCTGATTCACTGAACGAATTCACTCACCTGCAGGGTATTTGTATATCTGATTTCAAATCTATCTTACAATAGTACCTTCTGTGTGAAAGAGGATGACGTTTTGCATCAGTATTTTTAGAACATGTAGAAAAACGAATGGTTAAATCTCAATATCACCAACAGGAGCACCCATTTTAATCATCCTCAAACCAAAAGGGATGTACAGGCCTTGGCCAAGCTATCACATGTTAGGTGTCATTACCATCAGGAATCAATATCTTTTTTAGCTTATTTTTGTTCTACTGGATCCAGCTAAACATGCCACGGTCTCCCCTAAATTAGACCGTATAAGAGGTTTGGCATGAATTTATGAGGGGTATGAGTGCATGACTAAATCCAATACTCGTTATAGCCTCTACAAATATCTACTCATTTTGTTTGTGTAAAGCTCCTGCTGTCTTTTAGCATTTTATCAGCAGCATGTTTGGAAACATACTTGATTTGTTCATGATACTTTACTGGTCCACCTCTACTCGAATAATTTCAAATAGCTTGGTATAAATGTGTAGTGTAGTTCCTAGTTTCCCACTAGGCCCTGCGCATTGGAATAACATAAACAGTAGTATCGACGTGGAACTGCTTATATTCCAGGCCTCCACTGACTATGCTAAACTTAATTGGGTTGTGTTACCAACTAGCTCAGAGGTCACTGGAAACTTTCTTCTCTGCATAGGAAGTGATCAGCTTCCTTGGCACAGACAAGAAGGGATTCAGCTTTCCAACAACCGTGCAACATGACAACTTTGCTCCTCAGATCAAGAGTCGATCTCTAGGGTCGTGTGAAACAATAGACATAGATTTCACTCAGTCAGTCTAGTGCAGTTTACTTTCACAGTATGTAGAGAATAGAGAGACGGGCGTTTATCAATAAAGGGTTAACATTTATTGAACAGTCTTTCTTCTCATACAAGAGAAATGTATTGCCACAATTGCAATAACTGTTATTATGAAAAGTACGTACAGTAAGATAAGAATAGCGAAATAGAACTGTAAAAGCATTGATATGGTTTCTTAGCCATACAATGGTTTAAAAGTAATAAAACATATATACAGTCATATATACATTAGGCTAACATACTCAACTGGTGCTTCTAACTAAGCCTACCCCAGTGTGCCTGACCTAAGCCTAACACGTGAGAAGGGGAGTAAGTAAGTAGCTTAAGTTAAGTTGGTTTTGCCAAGGTTTGTTTCAAGAATTCTCGTCTAAGGGTTTAGTCAACACCATACCTCTGAATAGAATGATGGAGGATTGGTATCTCCTTCAGGGGTCTCTCTCGATATCCCAGTCACCCGCGAGGGTAAACCGGAAGCGCCGGGACTGGATTTCTCTGCACGAGAAAGGCAGCGGCTTCTCTCAGCGCGTCGAGGAAGGAGGGGTGACAGCGTCCGCGGGCAGCTGGGCTGGATGTCTTCGCAGAAGACGGCTGCACGGCTCCTCAAGCGTACTGCACCATAGGTCGCGCTGTAGCGGCGATAATGGTAATCAGTAGCTTCACCACCACAGGATAGCAGGCTGCAGCGACAGAGTGCTAGTTTTTACCAACACGGGGTCATGCAGGCAGCTGGCATCAGCAACATGTTCGCTCATTGCTTAAGGCAACATTGGTAATATTTATACCTGACAGGTGCCGGGTTTGACGCAAGTTTGCTGGACATAAGACGTCAATTAAAGATGTCACTAGGAAGTGACAGTTATCAGTTGCTCATTAGAGTTCCATTACTAATCAAAACATAGCAAGCGGGGATTTCCAGGTTTGCTAAGTTTTTATCTTGTTGAAGAACTCGGAGTGTTATCTAGGAATATCAGATAGTGACTGCTGCTCTGTCATTGCACTAATTGGTCGCAAAGGAAGTAGCAGAGAGTCATGCTGGAATGTGGCTCTGTGGCTCTGCTCGTGTGAGGCCAGAGATGACTTTTCAGAAAATCGTACTTGAACGGTTATGCCAATATAGGGAAAAAGGATTTATAGCCGAATAGGGGCATAAGGTCACAGTATCGATCAGGAACCTAGATAAGCACGCAACACCCACTCCACGTATACATGTCCATCAAAATTACTAAAACTAAGCAATTAGATGTATGTGTAACATTGCCCACCCCAAAATACATAAATGCATTCGAAATAGGCGTACTTGTAATACATGGAATTTAGGTACTGTACGTTTTTTAAAGCATAGCAATCATTCAAAAAATTATTGCATATGAAGTCAATGAACGATTATGCAAAAAGAATTACACATGAAGTATCTCTGACAGAAGAAAGGCGAGATAAATCATCACATAAAAATGCATTGTAATAACATGTGTGCTAGAGGCTGGTGTTATGTTGTTATGTCTCTAGATGTGCTTAGAAATAGAAGTAGAAGTGTGAAGCTTCTGTTCTCTAAGAATAGTTTTTACGTTAAGCAAAGAATTGTTCGTGCCAAAAAGAGAGGGTCAATATTTAAAAAAAATTGTCCAATTCAAAGAAAAATATATTTCCAAAGCACTTGGCAGTTTTTTGTTGATCAAAACTGAAGGCCGAATTCAGAGTTCATGGGAACGCTGTGTGTCGGAAAGCTTTTCAAAAGTTATTGTTTCTCTATGGGTGAGAACATCGTATCAGACAGGCTCGCAAAGAATTGGTCTACAAAATCAGGTGATAGTTCAACCAAATTAGATAGCGCTGTAACTTGGCAGGTGTGAGAATGATTGCTGTCATCGAAGGCAGGACCAGCAATGCTCACAGAACGTTGTACCTGGATGATGTTGCTTTTGTCACTCGCTCCACTGTTACCACTTGGCTGTAGTACAGGAGTCTCCACGAATGCCGTCATCAGGATTGGTAGCCGCTGGGGACAACACAATGCGTGAGCCGTTATTGGACTTAGCAAAGTATCGACGTCCATTGGTACTGCTGATGGAAGTGAAAGACAGATGTCCAACACGCATTCATCGCCGCAAAGCATACACCGTAGCACAGGTAAAATGCAATTTTGCCATATCGGTCTGAATGAAAGGAACCAGGTCATGTTTAGATCTCTTAGCCTGGCCAATCCGAGGACGTTAGTTATCCTGTCCCTGTAGCGCATTGCTAGGATTGTCTCTTCCATTCCCATGGGAGCTATGTCTGAGCCGAGGCTTGCCATAACGTAGCAGGAGGGTCAAAAATAGAATCCCTGCGATGAGTCCAAAAAATAGTGGAATACCACCAAAGATGGAGTGCACAAAATTAGGAAAGATTCCCAAAATTGCCTGGAAGGGTGTTAGCAGTCCCGTAAAGACTGTCTTAAATATGCCTGGGATGCTTGTAGCACTAGACATGTTAAGGAGTTGGTCGAGCATTTGTACGAAATGCACGGGGCAATTTGTAGATAAAAGGTCATGAACCTCAGTAGCCGTCCTTGCGACTAGAAGATCATACGTCTCTTTAGATGACGTTATAGGCACTGTTGTCTGTAAAAGCACAGATTTCATTTTGCTTAATGTATCAATTCGTATAGAATAGAGATTCAGACGAGGCCAGAGGGGAGTCACTATGTCTGGAGGCCTGCTCGGGAACAATGCTTGCATGCAACATTTGACCATGGACGTTACTTGTACTAGATAACTTTTTCCTGGCGCGAGGCCGCAGCACCTGTGATCCGTTCTAAGAATGTAACTCCCGTTTGTGAGTTGCATAAAGAAGGGCTCTATCTGAGTTGCAGGTGTGACTAGCTGGTGGCATGAAAGGTTGTTTGAATTGCCATCACATGCTCCGTGTAAATTAATACCCTGACACAAAAGTATACCGCTTAGTGAGTGTTTACAATTTTCACCACTAAGAAATACATTTTTGTCGCTGTCACTATAGCAAGAATGAGTGTATGGTAATTTCCATTCGGATTTTACATATCCCTTACCCAATTGTTCATATTGGCCAGCAGGTATGTACTCAAGGCATTTATGAAATCGGAAAGTTGTTATCAAATGCTTCTGAATATATCAATTTAGAATTTGTCAGCATTGTTTTCATTCCTGTTTTATCTAACAGTTTATAATAAAACGTTTCTGCATCACTGGTGTTAAACCCTGAAAAATATTTGAATTTCTCAAAAAATGCTTTAGAACTGCTTTTAGGTGGTGTAGAACAATGTTCCCATTGATTATACATAAAAACATTTCTAGGCTGTGCAGATTTATGCAAGTAATGATCCCCATAGTGGGTGTAACAGAATAACTGCTCATAACTAGATGAACCTTGTAAATAATCATGATCTGTGAATCTAGCTGACATTACTAAATCAGACATCATGTCATTAATACTGTTAAAGTCCCAATCATCAGAGAATGTACTTGGTGTCACAAAGTCACTTAAGGAAACCTTTAGTTGATGAGGATACTTCAGGATTTCGACCGGACCATAGATCTCATAGTCTGTTTTCTCCCATACTACCCCACCAGGTATTGGAATTGCTGTGACATTTACTGTTGACAGTTCTCTTTTCTTCACGTGGGATGATCTGTGTGGTTTCAGGACTAGGTTGATGTTCTGACTTGCTGTGTCCATTCAATTGTAATGAACTTCCCTAAAATTAAAACTAAAATTAGGCATAGTAGGAGTATGAATACCCCTGAGATAATCCAATGCTCAATCAACGGTGAATCCAGATATAGTTCTTTGATTTGTTGAAGGAGTCCTGTTTCATTTTCTTTAGAAATCTTTTTTGTTTCTGGCATCACTTCGGGATCATTTAAATCTTCAGAGAAGTTGTCGAAGTTGATGAAATAACCAGAGGCAGTTCTGTCAATTGATGGGATTGTTCTTTCAATCTGTCTCTCGGTAGCACTTTCTGATGCCACATCATTGTAGACTGGTGTTGTTTCTTGACGAACTGTTTCAATCTGTGT